>NC_046164.1:96351504-96651504 GCF_011064425.1 Rattus rattus | reverse complement strand
AAAATTTATTTGACTATGCATATGAATGATGCTATCCTAATTCCATGCACATCACTGGTCAGGTCTACATACCAATATTAAATGGTTTTCATTTCAGTGATTTTCATGTATTATAAAGTGGTGAAAATTAATACATCTAGGTTTATTTATTTATTATTTTCAGAATTTTTGAGTTTTTGGTATTCTAACACATTCTCTACTTTTTTTATTGTTAAATTTCTCCATTCCTAAAAATAATGCCAACAGACTTTTAATAAGAATCAGAAGCTCTATTTGTAGACCTATCCTGTCTTCCCTTTGACAACTCCTATTGTCTGTTGCCTTGACAATTCCAAGTGGTTTCCATTGCTGTGATTGTAATAAACTGTGAGATCAGCTCTAGATGTGATCCTCTTAGCGTTTTCTAGCTCTGCGCTGTTCCTTGATACTTTCAGGATTGCTTTCAGTAAAATAAACACATGGGATGTAATAGGAATAGCTTGGAGTCTTAGAGAAGACAAACCTCCTTCTAGGTTGACTTCTCATGTTTGAGAAGCACATGAGGCAAGGCACTAGTTTTCACATGTTTTGTGTATTCTGCTATAAATGTCTGCACTCTGGGTTTTGTGACAAGCTCCCATGTTGATCAAGGACTTTCTAGCAAATGGACCATTATACCATTTGGGAAAAGTCTTTATTTTGTATTTTAATACTTTTGTCTTGATTTTTTTTGTCACTCGTGTGATTATGATCATTGATCTTTACTGCTTTCCAGATGCATGACATTGAAAGGAAATTCCTTCTTTCTCAGTATTTTGTATCTTTGGATACAAGTAAATATTTTGTAGAAAATATATCTTTTAATCTGCTGTCATTTTTTGAATGTTGCTACCTATTTACATGTTTAGCTTAAGTAATATTATCTATTTACGTTTCAAGAAGAAGCTATCTAGTCTGCAGCCAGTATTTGTGTTATTTGGTGACATTCATTGGCAGGTTCTTGGATCTGCTGCTCTTGCATTGTGCTCAAGCATTGCAACACTTTCCTTGGGTTGTTCTGTACCCAAGGAATTTGTGCATTAGTACAAATTCTAGGCTTTTCTTCACTGTTTCTGTGAAATGTATCGTGGGAAGTTTAAGTGTCATAATAAAGATTGAACTGCCACATAAACCAATTCCAGAGATCCTGCAAATTTTCCAGTATTATGTCCCATTTTGTCTGAGTGAAACATCTTTCCATGTTTTTGTTAGATTCTTCAGTTCCTTTAGCAAATCATAGTTTTCATTGTACAGACATTTCATAAGCTTAGATAGTTCACTGAGGGATTTTAAATTTTGTTTTCCCTCTCGCCCTCTCTCCCTCCTTCCTTTCCTTTTCCTTCTTCCTCCTTTTAATCTCTTCATCCTCATCCTTCTTCCATTCTTTGTATATTTGTTTTTACTAATTATTAATATTTAGTTTTTTTAAAGGTCTCTAAAAGAGTAACATTTGCTCGGAACCATCAAACCATTTCCCTAGACCCCTATTAAGTTTCATTTATGTGAGTAGCAATTATAGAAAATGATATATAGCTATTTTGATCGATTTTATTTTTTTGGTTTGTATAATCAAAAAGCTTGACTTTACATAGGCATTTGCTATTTTTAATAAGTTTTTCTTTTATTGTTCTTTTTTTTTAATAGTCTTAAATATAACATTACTACTTACTCTCAATTTGTGTATTTTCAGGAATGAACCCTTGGAAAACCATATGGTATACTGTCCTCTGGGGACTATTTCTCCAGCTCTCAGAATTCATTAGTGCTTGACTAAGGCTGACGTCTAGTGAGCTTTATCCCTTCCACAGTAGCATGTCTCTTGGTTTTATCCTTGTTCTGTTCATGTTCTGGTAGCTAAATTTGTATGGTTTTATACAAGTAGCTTCTCTGACATTTCAAGGAGACAAAATGTCACAGCAAACCTCTATTCTTCTGTCTCTTACAATATCCCCCCTCTTGCTCAGTGATGCCTGAGCCTGGTGCAGGAGTTGTGTTACTTTATGTGTCAATTGGGACCGAGCATCACAGCTCTGCATTTTGACTGATAGTAATTTTTTGTAATGTTCTTCATGTATTGCTAAAAGAACTTTTCTTAATGAGAGTGAGGATTACATTTAGTAGTGTGCAGTAAGATAAATATTTAGAATGCTGTTTGGGATTGTGCTGATTTAGTAAAGCATTTTTGTATGTTCTCCTCCAAGATCCATGACATGACATAATTAGCCTTGGGAAATGTGGCTAGGATTCCAGTACCTGGTGTGATTTCTCTCTTGTTGAGGTCTTAATTCCAATTAGAAGCTGTTGGTTGCCACCGAGGTATGTGGGCCATTCTTGAACCCTTGGAGTTATTGTGCAGTGCAGATCATTGTTGTGCTTCATAGGTGCCGTAGCTGGATAGGAGGCTTGGTTGCTCCCTCCTTTGGAAGCTTGCATGTTGCTTTCTTATACCATGAAAGCCAGTCCCCAGGTAGGATGCCTTAAGATTCAGTCTATCTTAAGGTTCTCTGTCTGAAGTGCATGTCATCTTCAACAATAGGGAATCACCTTTTGCCTCTTGGAAGCATCCATGAGTAACAGCAATAGTCCATAATGTATTGGCACTCTCTTGGACAGAGACCAACAACTTCAAAGCAAGTTTTTCGTGCATGGTATTGGTTTTGTTAGAAAATCTATGGCCCTTATGAGGAGCATTATCAGTCCAGATGATAAATTTTCATTTATACTCTAAATATATATGTGTCCACAGACGTGTATTATTGGTGGGTGGATAATAGTATGATTCTTTATGACTTTTTAGATATCTTTACTTTTTTTTTTTTATTGTCCTTCTGGGTTGTGATGGTTTATATGTAGTTGAAACAGGGAGTGGCACTTTTTGGAAGTGTGGCCTTGTTAGAATAGGTTTGACCTTATTGGAGTAGGTGTGCCCCTGGGGGCTTGGGCTTTAAAACCTTCATCCTAGCTGCCTAGAAGCCATTCCTCTCCTAGCTGCCTTCAGATGAAGAGTAGAACTCTTAGCTCCTCCTGTACCATGCCTGCCTGGACACTGGGACAGTACTCTCAGCTTGATTATAATGGACTGAACCTCTGAATGTATAAGCCAGCCCTAATTAAATGTTGTCCTTTTAAGACTTGCATTGGTCATGGTGTCTGTTCACAGCAGTAAAACCCTTAACTAAAACAGAAGTCCTATCTGTCTCTTCTCCATAGTTAAATCTGTTCCACCGTTATTTTATTTTCCCTTTTTGATTATTTGTTCCCTATTACTCCCCTCTAATTTTCCCTCCATATTCCCATCATGATCTGTTTTTACTTTTCTGGTTACTGCAGGTACTTCAGATTGTGAACTCACATCAGATGTTTTGGAGCTAGGAACTTCCTATGAGAGAGAACATACAATGCCTGTCTTTCTGGGTCTGGGTTACTCCACTCACTATGATTTTTTATAAGTCCATCTATTTACCTGCAGGACTTTAATTTTCTTTACAGCTCAATAATATTCCATAGTGTATATGCACCACATTTTCACTATCCATTTGGCCATCGAAGGCCATTTACGTTGTTTCCCTTTTTGAAGCTGTTATGAGTAGAGCAACAATGACCATGGGGTGAGCATGTCATCTGTGGAGTAAGACATTGATTCCTTTGAGCATATGCAAAGGAGTAGAAGTACTATGTCTCATGCTAGATTTATTTAACTTAGGATTTGTTTATTTAACTGAAGATTCTCCATATTGATACTCACAGTGGCTACATTTTTTGTTCATGGGTTTTATTCCCAATGCTTTTGTTATTTATGTTATTGTTGTCTGGATTATTGGTACTTTTCTTTTTCTTTCTCTATGAGAATCAATATTCTTCTGTCTTGCTCATGGATGATTGCTTTCTAGTTTTCCTGTATTTTTCTCTTTTCCACATAAAATTTATTATTCCCATGTTTTCATGGCTATTTATCTATTTCTTTTGTGCATATTTTCGGGTAATTTATTATGTACTGGGTTGCTTTAGTGAAATGAATTGTGTTAATTTAGATTATCTTAATATGCACTTATATCTCGCCATCAGTTAAAAGAGACTTTTTTTCTGCATGCAACAATATGATTGACAGTAACTTTCGCTCCAAGCTTCAGATATGGTCCCATGTTGTTCTACTTTGGGGATCATTGACAAGACACCTTGTAGTATTCTGCTGTTTGAATCTTTTTATGTGGTTTGACACTATTCTTTAATACATTTCAGTATTGATTTCTGCTTTTTCTTTTTGATCCTTTGATGTGAAAGGGCAGCAGGTCATCTACTCATTGCTCCTGAAAGACAAACCCAAAGAAGAGAAACAGAAAGAAATGGCTGATTCTCCCGTAAGCATGTCCCAGGTCAGTGATCATGTTCACTTCTTTTCTAGAAATGTCGTATTTTCAGGTATTGCAAGCCTTTAATTTTCTGCTTTTGATAATTTTTTTATTATAAAACACCTTGGAAACACACAAACAAAATCAACACTGAAACCAACCAGACCCAATGTCTGTACAACTAAATGAACTTTTACATGGTTAAATTAGTCACTGGGAACAAAAACTCTGAAGACTCATTTGATTTAATAGTTTCAATATCTGATATATTTTGATGTACTTATCCACCACCAAAAAACAAAACAAAACAAAGAAAACCATGTGACATTACAAAAGATATGTGAATTAGAACTAGAAAAGCATTAGTGTTATCTTTTTTTCATAACTGGTGGTCATTACCTGCGTTCAGTCCTGTCTCAAACCCTGATTTTTAAACTTAATTGTTCTCTTTTCTCCAAGTTCTTTTGTGCCCACATGTACATGGTTTCCATAAGCAAATATTACTGTGTAGATTCTACATATGAGGAAAGATATGGTTTCTTCTTTTGGAAAGTGTATGACCTCACTCAATAGTACACATTCTAAGTTCAGTTATTTTCCTACAAATTATTATTACATTTTTCTCTTCACCTGAATAGATTTCCATTTTATATGAGTAACATTTTTATTATGCATTCATGTGGTGATAGACAGTCAGGTTGGTTATAGTTCTTTGCAATGGCGAAGAAAGCACCATTAAACATTGGGTGTAACTATATCTAGAGTGGAGTATAGAGTTCTCTAGGTATATTCCCAGGAATGAAATTTCAGAGCCATTAATTTTATCTTTATTTTTTGAATACTCTTCAAAATGATTTCTGTTTCAGTGCATTAATGTGTACCCCTCTTTCTTTTACACACACACACACACACTCACACACTAATAGTGAAAAAGGCTTCCTTTCTCTCTACATCCTCTCTAACTTGTGAGTGGAGTTGATTACAGCCATTCTGCTGGTCATGAGACAGTATTTTAAAGTTCTTTTAGTTTGTATTTCTCTGATAGCATTTTAGGAATCCTGGACACTTTTTGCCGTATGTATTGACCGACCATTTGGCTTTCTGTCTTCTCAAGGTGTCTATTCACATCCTTTGCCCATTATTGATTGGCAGTTTTGGTATTTAATTTCTGTAATTCTTCGTAAATTACAGATATGAGTGTCACTAGTATAGATTTTCTCCCCTTCTGTGGGTGTCTGTGTACCCTGCTGACTGTTCCCTTTGATGGACAGAAACTGTTCATACACACACACACACACACACACACACACACACACACACACACACATGTCTTCTCATCAGTTTACTTGGGGTTAGTTAGTTCCTGTGCTTCTGTATAAGGCCCAAGTACAGACAGGATTAATTCAGTATCAGGAGTCTAGCATAATCATCAGGTATAGCATTTTAAAGCACATGTCCTCATCATGAATTATCATTCTGACACATGTACACTGTGATCCTGAGGGACATAAAGTGTCCATAACAGATAGATAATCATGTCCAGGCCTCAACTGTGTGTTCTGTTTTATGGACATGATTGTGGGACTATTGTATTATCCTGTTTTTACAGAGGTAAAGCATTCATTATAGAGTGAGTATCACTCTATAGAATGAGAAATCATTTCTTTGAGAAATGGTCTTCACTCATCTACATACCTTCTCCTTGTTTCCAGAAAAGCACTATGCCAAGCATCACATGATCACCCTGTGAATTTTTGTTTCAGTGTCTGTTGACATTTGGGGATGTGGCTGTTGACTTCCCTCAAGAGGAGTGGGAATGCCTGGACTCTGCTCAGAGGGCTTTGTACATTGATGTGATGTTGGAGAATTACAGCAACCTGGTGTCCGTTGGTGAGAATATTTTGCTTGTAAAACTTCCACCTCTTCTTTCTATATATTGATTTTATGGTACTAAACTCTGTTAAGCTGTTTGGAACCAACATGAGACAAGGGAAAGTTTAATAGTAGAAGGGAACTTTTTGATGGTATATGATTTATTCATTCCATTTTTCATTCTAGAGGTATCATGCACCCTTCATTTGGTTTCCAGAATGAATTCAGAAACATAGTATCATATAATATTTAACCCATGTCTACAGCTCAGTGTCTATCATTGTAATTACATGGTTTTAATTGTGAGAAAAAAATTCAACTAAGTGAATTAAAAATTCTCCCTTAATGTGCTGAAGATCCTGACAGGAAATAGCAAAGGGGAATCCATTCCTAGATTCTTCTACTTTGTGTTCTCTTCAAGTACTGCTCAGAGTACTATGTTAGTACTAGTACTATGCCTGTATTCTTCCTTAAAATTTCTAGCATGGGTCATGGGCTATTCATAGAACACTTGGACTATTGTAAGGTAGGCCTGGTTACCTTTCTGGAAAAAATTAGATTGCACTGGAATGTGGAGAGGAGAGATGAGCTACAAATAGGGTGAGCTAGTGAGGCAGCAGGCAAGATTGAAGGATTAAAGGGAAAGGGAAAGCAAGAACTGAAAATACTTTGCTATATTCAATTCCACTTGAAATCATTACCAATCATTTAGCCTAGCATTGTCCTGACCCCAGAATGCATCCTACCTGTTGTAACTGGTAGAAGACATGGATCCCTGGGGTTCTCTGACAAACCACTCTAGGCTACTTAATACTATTTTATATGACCTATACCTGGGTGACTGCTCAACCCACGTGGTACTTTGTTTTCTTTCTTTGAGATAAGACCTCTCTATCCCAACTTGGTCTTGACTTCTTTATGTGTCCCAGGCTGGCCACAAACACTCAAATCTCCCAATTCAGCTTCCCAAGGACGGGGGCTCTAGGTATGCATTACCAGGCTTTGTTCTAACAAATGATATTATTGTTGACCTTTAAATTTTTATTTCAATAAAAATATTAAAATGAAAAAAGAAGATGCTGTGCCTTACTACACCTGAATTATGGTGAGGTAATACTAGTATAAAATGCAGTTATACTAGTATAATTTAACTTTGCTGACCATGCGATTGGAATAATTTTTCAAATTATATGTCTAATGTGAGTCTATGAAGTAGGATTATTTTGTAATTGCCTTGCTTGCTTGTATGTCTTCATGTGATGTGAATCATTTTCATTCCAGCGGAGGATACACAGACATCCTTCAGGAAAAATGATCTTACAAGTTAGTGCAGATTAGGCTTGAGAATGACCATATAAGGAAGTTAGGAAACACAGCAGTGTGTGGAGCTCAGAGAATGGAGGAAAGAAATATGCAATAGCTCTTCACTGCTTGCCCTGCTTTAAATAATCTAAGATCCTCTGATATTTGTCAAAATGATTACTTTGCTTCTGTTGCTTTGGAGAAATCTAGTTTGTCTTTCAGAGACAAAAAAAAAGACCCTTTGCTGGGTGTGGTGGTACATGACTTTAATCCCAGTACTTGGGAGGCAGAGGCAAGTGGATCTCTATGAATTTGAGGTCAGCCTGGTCTACAAAGTCAGTCCAGGACAGCCAGGGACAGTTCACAGAGGAAACCCTGCCAAAGGAAAAAATAATGTTTGATGCTTTTAAGTAAGCCATTCATATTACACAGACTTGGGTCTGCTGAATAACAGCTTTTCATTGCTCTACTAAATGTATTCACAAATTCTGTGAACCTGGAATTGGATTAAACTCTTCCTCATCAATTTCTGACATAAAGAATTTAAAAATAGAGACATGTATTCTAAATATAACCAGTGAGCTCCATCCCAAAATTAATTATTGATTCCTCGAATATTTGATCCATCTTGAGCCATTAGACTTTTTCATAAAGATCAAATAGCTATTATAAATCACAGACCCTTGAAGGCTGACACACTGTGTTTGTGGGTATATATAAAATTACAGTAAAAGAAAAACATCTGCTGGTTGACTTATTTTAAGGAAGAATCTTTAGGAAGGCGGTCATTTTTAAAGTGTTTGATCATGAAACAAGCCCTATTAATCTGACTTTTATTCATTTTTCAGAGAACTACTGCATATGTGATACTGTCCATCAACATGTGAAGACTAAAAAGGACTCTTGTCAGCGTAAAGAGCTTAGTGAAATGCTTCATGATTCCCCACATTGTGCACTTTATAAAAGAGGTGAGACTGCAGAAACCTCTAATAACTACAGATGCTGTAAGGACAGGGATGCCTCTGTTGACTCATCAGAGCCAGATCAACATAAAAGCACACACACTGGAGAAGAACCTTGCAAATCTGAAGACTGTGAGAGATCTTTAAATGTGTGTTCCAGCATTATTCAAGATGATAGACTCTACACCGCAAATAAAAAGCACAGAGAGGAAGAATATAATGACTATTTCAACTGTACATATAATCTCATGCAACAGTCAATCTACCTTGAAGAGAAACCACACAAGTGTGGAAAATGTGGTAAATGCTTCAGTACCTCCTCAAGGCTCATTAAACACCAGAGAATTCATACTGGAAAGAAGCCTTACAAGTGTACCATTTGTGATAAATCCTATAACCAGTGTGCAAATCTTAAAATACATCAAAGACTTCATACTGGGGAGAAACCTTACAAATGCAAAGAATGTGGAAAATCATTTCGTCAAACCTCTGTACTTAAAAGCCATCAGAAAATGCATACTGGAGAGAAGCCTTACAAATGTAAGCAATGTGACAAATCCTTTGCCCATTCTTCCAGTTTTAGGACACATCAGAAAATCCATACTTCTGAGGAACATTGTAGTTGTCCAGAATGTGGCAGGGAGTTTCATCAGCTTTCACACTTTAGAAAACATTACAGACTCCATACTGGAGAGAAGCCTTACAAGTGCAATGAGTGTGGCAGATCCTTTACCCACTATGCATCATTAAGGTGGCATCAGAAAACTCATTCTCCAGAGATATATTATGAATGCAAAGAATGTGGTAAGTCCTTCATTGAATTATCACATCTTAAAAGGCATTACAGAATCCATACTGGTGAAAAGCCTTACAAATGTGAGGTATGTGACAAATCCTTTACTGTAAATTCAACTCTTAAGACTCACCAGAAAATTCATACTGGAGAGAAACCTTACAAATGTAGGGAATGTGACAAATCCTTTACTCATAACTCACATCTTCGAAGACATCAGAGTGTTCATACTGGAGAGAGACCTTACAAATGTAAGGACTGTGACAAATCTTTTACTGAGTGTTCAACTCTTAGAGAACATCAGAAAATTCATACTGGAGAAAAAACTTACAAATGTGGAGAATGTAACAAATCTTTTAGCCAGCATTCATATCTCAGAAGTCATCTCAGAGTTCATACTGGAGAGAGACCTTACGTATGTAAGGAATGTGGCAAATCTTTTTCTACATGCTCGACTCTTAGGACACATCAGAAAATTCATACTGGAGAGAAACCTTACAAATGTAGGGAATGTAACAAATCATTTACTCAGGACTCACATCTTAGAACACATCACAGAGTTCATACTGGAGAGAGACCTTACAGTTGTAAGGAATGTGACAGATCTTTTACTCGGTGCTCATATCTTAGAGCACATCAGAAAATTCATACTGGAGAAAAACCTTACAAATGCAAAGACTGTGACATATCCTTTCTCCGGATTTCTAGTCTTAGAATACATCAGGAAATTCATACTGGAGAGAAACCTTACAAATGCAAAGACTGTGACATATCATTTAACCAGATTTCAAATCTCAAAAGACATCAGAAACTTCATACTGGTGAAAAACCTTACAAATGTATGGAATGTGACAAGTCCTTTACTCAGAACTCAAACCTTAGAGCACATCAGAGAGTTCATACTGGAGAGAAACCCTACAAATGCAAAGACTGTGACAAATCTTTTACTAGGTGCTCCTACCTTAGAGCACATCAGAAAATTCATACTGGAGACAAACCTTACAAATGTAAAGACTGTGACAAATCCTTTATCCACCTTTCAAATCTTAGAAGACATCAGAAAGTTCATACTGCAGAGAAACATACCAATGTAAATCAATTGATAATGTGACATAGCATTTATCCAATATTTTCTCAGCTTACAAATCCTAACATTATACTTTATACATGAGGATGAGAAACTTGTGAATGTTTTTAATGAAGTTTTAAATCTTAGAAAGGATGAGAGTTTTAGTTAAAATTTTGCAAATGTTGTGTGAAAAGTTCCCCCTCCCCCTCCCTCTTCCTCTGTGTGAGTTTGTATGTGAGGGTATAGTTTCTTTTGTGCTTGTATCACTGCACTACATGTATTCATAGTGCCCATGGAGGCCAGAAGCTGGCAAGAAATCCCCTGAAGCTGGAGTTATAGACAGTTGTGTCTATGTGTCTACTGGGAATTGATCCCCAATCCTCTAAAAGAGAAGCCTTTGCTTTTAACTACTAAGCTATCTCTCTACTCCTTAGGAAGAGTCACAATTAAAACATCTTGTTCATAATCCAAAAAGATTCATAATGAGATTTTAATTCCATGCAAGTTTGTGCACACCATTTAGTCCCAGCACTCAGTTAACAAAAGCAAGAAGATATCTGTGAATTCAAGGGTGTCCTGATAATTCAAGGACAGGCAGAACTACATAAATCCTGTCTCAAAATATAATAATGACAAAATGTAATAACATTAAAAATGTGACAAAGACCTCTAATTGTGCTGTATATCACCAAGTTCATCTTTCTGAGAAACCGTATAAAGCTATACTATATGTAGTGTCCATGTCTTGCTCTTCATTGGGAATTACATCCCCCAGAATGCATTGAATTTGACAAAGCTTTACCTAGTGCTGAAATTGCTGACATGAAATTCATCATACAGAAAGCACACATACACACATACACAAACACACACACACACAACTCAAATAAAGTCTCATCTTTTCATTCATCTTCAAAATCTTTATACTAGAGTCAAACCTTACAAACAGCAAGGTAAGAAACTATAAAGAGATATATAAGCTGTGCACGCAACATCATGGGCATGCTTATACACAAGTCCCAAATTAGCATGGGTTCTGGGCCTGATGGTGCAGGCCTTTACTCCCAGCACCCTGCAGGCATAAGCAAATGGATATCTGAGTTCAAGATCAGCTGTCTCAAGAAAAATCTCTGAAGGCACACAAATTCATTTTACATGACTAAAGAAAAATTTGGAAGTATTAACAAATGTTGTAAATTAAAGTCATATAACTGCCATTAACAGCCAGTTCACTGTCAAAGAGGTAAAAGTGACTCAGGGACCCTCATCAAACATTATGAACTGGTAATCGCCCAAATCTTACAGGGTTGCTTGTTCTTAGAACCTGAACAGTTGTAAGTCTCTGTATTATCCACTGCCTGCTGTAAGAGGAGGCTTCTTTCACCAAGATGGAGAGTTGTAGAAACTGGACATGAATATTTAGGTGGCAAACTAACAGTGTGATCACTAACAACCTTTCAATAAGTTCTGTCCTTGGACCTACACTACCCTAGCCTTAGTTTTTAGCCATGGTATGAACTTTACTCTATGGATAGGCTTCAAATCTAATCAAGAGACAGGTTCACTATAGGCATCTCATTTGTGTTGACCTTTCAAGAGCTCCTCTCCTCCCCACTACTACATATTTGAACCATTCTTCCCCCAATATCTCCACTTTATAATTTCATATCACCCATAATTCACTATTCTTGCTTTCTACATCTCCCTTCTACTGGTCTGTTTCTACCATGCAGTCTTCTACATGCAATCTTACCTGAATAAACACAAACTTTGAAGCTAAGACCCACATATAAGAGAAAACATGCTGTTTGACTGTTGGGAATCAGGATTCAGAACTCACCATAAATTCTAGTTACCTACTTATACATCCAGAGGTCACGCTTCTATTTTTATTTTCAACTGAGTAATGTATCAGCTTCTGTAGATACATATCACATTTTCATTTCCCATGTGTCACCTAATGGATATCTGAATTCCAGGCCTCTTGTGGTGGTTTAAATAGGTGTGGCCTCCAGAGATGCCTGCAGCTAACACCAGATAACCAGATGGTGAGAGGCAAGTACAAGAACATACGTGACAGAAACCAAGACAACTTGGTGTCATCAGAATCCAGTTCTCTTACCAGAGCAAATACTGGGTATCCCAACACACCAGAAAAGCAAGATGTGGATTTAAAAACTTCATCTCATGATGATGATAGAGGACTTTAAGAAGATCATAAATCACTCTTTCTCTTCTGGTCCCAGGTGCTGTGGGAGCCGCGGATTACCATACAGACATAGCCAAGTACAAGAACAACACCACACACAACCAGTCCCACAAATGGCACAGAAATGGTATCAAGTAACCCTGGTCACAAAAATACGAATCTCTTAAGGAGAATGACCCCAAATTTCTGAGGAACATACGCTTTGCCAAGAAGCACAACAAGGAAGACCTGAAGAATTCACAGGCCAACAACGCAAAAGCATGAGCAGAGGCCATCAAGGCCCTTGTGAAGCCTCAGGCCGTCAAGGCCAAGATGCCAAAGGGTCCCAGCTGCAAACTCAGCCATCTGGCTTTCATCAATCACCCCAAGCTTGGAAAGAAGATTCAAAGCCACATGGCCAAGGGTCGAGGCTCTGCCAACCAAAGCCCAAAGTTCAAGCTAAGGCCTAGGCTTCAGCTCCAGCCTAGGCTCCCAAAGGTGCCCAGGCCCCTGTGAAGACCCTATAGAAAAGGCTCCTGCTAGTGTGAAGACAGATGGACTGCTGTGACACACCTATTTACACACTATTTGCAGATGACCAGTGTCCTATGCTGTTTTTACAAATAAACTTGAGACAAGAAAATAAAAGATCATACATAAGTCTCTTAAAGAAATACAGGAGAACACAGGTAAACAAGTAGAAGCCCTTAAAGAGGAGACACAAAAATCCCTTAAAGAATTACAGGAAAAGACAACCAAATGGGTGAAGGAATTGATCAAAAACCATCCAGAATCTAAAGCTGGAAATTGAAACAATAAGAAAATCACAAAGGGAGACAACCCTGGAGATAGAAAACATAGGAAAGAGATCAGGAGTAATGGACACAAGCATCACCAACAGAATACAAGAGACAGAAGAGAGAATCTTAGGCATAGAAGATACCATAGAATGGACAGCCATGTCCCCAATTTTAGTAGTATTGAAGTTTCTCTCCATTTAGTTTGATGTGGGCTATTGGCTCGCTGTATATTGCTTTTATTATATTTATGTATGGACCTTGAATTCCTGATCTCTCCAATACTTTTAGCATGAAGGATTGTTGCATTTTGTCAAAGATATTTTCAGCATCTAATGAGATGATCATGTGGTTTTTCCCTTTGAGTTTGTTTATATAGTGGATTACATTGATGGGGTTCCGTATATTGAATCATTCCTGCACCATTTAGATGAACCCTACTTGATCATGGTGAATGACCATTTCGATTCAGTTTGCAAGAATTTTATTGAGTATTTTTACATCAATACTCATGAGGAAATTGGTCTGAAGTTCTCTTTCTTTGTTGGGTATTTGTGTGGTTTAGGTATAAGTGTAACTGGGCTTCATAGAATGTATTGGATAGTGTTCCTTCTGTTTCTATTTTATGAAATAGTTTGAGAAATGTTGGTATTAGGTCTTTTTGGAAGGTCTGATGGAATTCTTCACTAAAATCATCTGGTCCTGGAGATTTTTTGGTTGGGAGACTTTTAATGACTGCTTCTATTCCCTTTGGGGTTATGAGACTGTTCAGATGCTTTTTCTGTCCTGATTTAACTTTGGTATCTGGTATCTGTCTAGAAAATCATCCATTTCATCTAGATTTTCCAGTTTTGTTGAGTAATGGCTTTTGTAGTAGGATATGATGGGTTTTGGTTTTGTTTGTTTGTTTGTTTGTTTGTTTTGTATTTCCTCGGTTTTTCTTATGGCTCCCTTTTCATTTCTGATTTTGTTAATTTGGATATCTGTGCCCTCTGGTTAATATGGCTAAGCAGTTATATATCTTGTTGATTTTCTCAAAGAAACAGGTCCTGGTTTTGTTGATTCTTTGTATAGTTCTTTTTGTTTCTACTTAGTTGATTTCAGTCCTGAGTTTGATTATTTCCTGCCATCTAGTCCTCTTGGGTGTATTTGCTTCTTTTTGTTCCAGAACTTTCAGATGTGGTGTTAAGCTGCTACAGTATGCTCTTTCCAATTTCTTTATGAAAGTACTCAGAGCTATGAGTTTTCCTCTTTGCACTTCTTTCATAGTGTCACATACATTTGTGTATGTTGTGCCTTCATTTTCATTAAATTCTAAGAAGTGTTTAATCTCTCACTGTTTCTTCCCTGACCAAGTTATCACTGAGTAGATAGTTGTATAGTTGTGTATGTGGGCTTCCTGTTGTTTTTGTTGTTGTTGAAGACTAGCCTTACTCTTTGATGATTTGATAGGATGCATGGGATTATTTCAATCTTCTTGTATTGTTTGGGGCTTGTTTTGTATCTGATTGTATCATCAATTTTGAAGAAGGTGCCATTTGATGCTGAGAGGATGGTGTATTCTTTTGTTTTAGGATGTTCTGTAGTTAGCTGTTAATTCCATTTGTTTCATTACTGATATTAGTTTCACTATGTCTCTGTTTGTTTCTGTTTCCATGATCTGCTCATTGGTAAGAGTAGGGTGTTCACTCCTCCATTGTTGGTGGGATTGCAGACTGGTACAACCATTCTGGAAATCAGTCTGGAGGTTCCTCAGAAAATTGGACATTAAACTGCCTGAGGATCCAGCTATACCTCTCTTGGGCATATACCCAAAAGATGCCCCAACATATAAAAAAGACACGTGCTCCACTATGTTCATAGCAGCCTTATTTATAATAGCCAGAAGCTGGAATGAACCCAGATGCCCTTCAACAGAGGAATGGATACAGAAAATGTGGTACATCTACACAATGGAATATTACACAGCTATCAAAAAACAATGACTTTATGAAATTCAGGCAAATGTTGGAACTGGAAAATATCATCCTGGGTGAGCTAACCCAATCACAGAAAAACACACATGGTATGCACTCATTGATAAAGTGGCTATTAGCCCAAATGGAATTACCCTAGATGCCTAGAACAAATGAAACTCCGGATGATCAAAATGTGAATACTTCACCCTTCTTTAAAGGGGAACAAGGAATACCCTTGGCAGGGAATAGAGAGGCAAAGATTAAAACAGAGGCAGAAGGAACACCCATTCAGAGCCTGCCCCACATGTGGCCCATACATATACAGCCATCCAATTAGACAAGATGGATGAAGCAAAGAAGTGCAGACCGACAGGAGCCGGATGTAGATCGATCCTGAGAGACACAGCCAGAATACAGCAAATACAGAGGCGAATGCCAGCAGCAAACCACTGAACTGAGAATAGGACCCCCGTTGAAGGAATCAGAGAAAGAACTGGAAGAGCTTGAAGGGGCTCGAGACCCCTTAAGAACAACAATGCCAAGCAACCAGAGCTTCCAGGGACTAAGCCACTACCTAAAGACTATACATGGACTGACCCTGGACTCTGACCTCATAGGTAGCAATGAATATCCTAGTAAGAGCACCAGTGGAAGGGGAAGCCCTGGGTCCTGCTAAGACTGAACCCCCAGTGAACGTGATTGTTGGGGGGAGGGCGGCAATGGGGGGAGGATGGGGAGGGGAACACCCATATAGAAGGGGAGGGGAAGGGGTTAGGGGGATGTTGGCCCGGAAACCGGGAAAGGGAATAACATTCGAAATGTAAATAAGAAAAAATCAAGTTAATTAAAAAAAAAAAAAAAAAAAAGTAGGGTGTTCAGGTCTGCTACTACTATTGTTTGAGGTTAAATGTTTGCTTTGAGTTACAGTAAAGTTTTTTTTTTTTTTTTCAAATGTGGGTACCCTTGTATTTGGGATATAGATGGTCAGAATTGAGAGTTCCTATTAGTGAATTTTTCCTTTGATCAGTATGTAGTGTTCTTCCCCATCTTTTTTGGTAACTTTTGGTTGAAAGTCTGTTTTATTGGATACTATTTCAGCTTGTTTCTAAATATATTTCCATCCTTTTACTTTGAAGTAGTGTCTGTTTTTGTCACTGAAGTGTGTTTTCTGTATGCAGAAAAATGCTGGGTCCTGTTTACATATTCAGTTTGTTAGTCTGTCTCTTTTTATTGGTGAATTGAGTCCATTGATATTGAGGGATATTAAGAACCAATGATTGTTGCTTCCTCTTATTTTTGTTGTCAGAGGTGGAATTATGCTTGTGTGGTTCTCTTCTTTTGGGTTTATTGTGAAGTTAATTTCTTTCTAGGGTATAGTTTTCCTCTTGGTGTTGGAATTTTCCTTCCATTATCCTCTTTAGGGCTGGACTTGTGGAAAGATATTGTTTAAATTTTTTTTCGTAGAATACTTGGTTTCTCTCTCTATGGCAATTGATATTTTTGGTGTGTATAGTAGCCCTGGCTGTCATTTTTCTTCTCTGAGACATCTGCCCAGGATCTTCTGGCTTCTAGAGTCTTTGTTGAGTAGCCTGGTGTAATTCTGATGGGTCTCCCTTTATATGTTACTTGGCATCTCCCCTTGCCATTTTCAATATTTTTTCTTTTTTTCCCTGTGCATTTGGTATTTTAATTATTATGTGATGGGAGGAATTTCTTTTCTGGTCTCATCTGTTTGGTATTCTGTAGGTATCTTGCATGTTTATGGGTATCTCTTTAGTTTAGGGAAGTTTTTTCTACAATTTTGTTGAAGATGTTTGCTGGCCCTTGGTTTGGGAATCTTCACTCTCTTCTATACCTATATCCTTAGGTTTGATCTTCTCATTGTGTCCTGGATTTCCTGCATGTTTTGAGTTAGGAGCTTTTTGTTTTTCCTATTTTCTTTGACTGTTGTGTCAATGTATTCTTTGGTATCTTCTGCACCTCAGATTCTCTCTCCCATCTCTTGTATTCTGTTGGTGATGCATCTATGATTCCTGATGACTTTCCTAGGTTTTCCATCCCTACGGTTGTCTCCCTTTGTGTTTTCCTCTTTTTGTGTTTCCTTTTTAAGGACTTCTATTGTTCTTCCATGTCTTTCTTTCTTTCTTTCTTTCTTTTTTCTTTCTTTTTTTGTTTTGTTTTGTTTTTCCCTAAAAATTCTTTCATCCCCCCATCTTTATTAAACTGGGTATTTCTTATTTACATTTCAATTGTTATTACCTTTCCTGGTTTCCAGGCCAACATCTCCCTAACCCCTCCCATCCCCTTCTATATGGGCTTCCCCTTCCCATCCTCCCCCCATTACCTCCCTCCACGCAACAATACCATTCACTGGGGATTCATTCTTGGCAGGACCAAGGGCTTCCCCTTCCACTGGTGCCCTTACTAGGCAATTCATTGCGACCTATGCAGTTGGAGCCCAGGGTCAGTCCATGTATAGTCTTTGGGTAGTGGCTTAGTTCTTGGAAGCTCTGGTTGGTTGGTGTTGTTGTTCAAATGGGGTCTCAAGCCTCTTCAAGCTCTTTCAGTCCTTTCTCTGATTCCTTCAGTGGGGTCCATTTTAAGTTAAGTGGTTTGCTGCTGGCATTTGCCTATGTATTTGCCATATTCTGGCTGTGTCTGTCAGGGAAGATCTACATACAGTTCCTGTCAGCCTGTGCTTCTTTGCTTCATCCATCTTATCTAGTTTGGTGGCTGTATATGTATGGGCCACATGTGGGGCAGGGTCTGAGTGGGTGTTCCTTCAGCCTCTGTTCTAAACTTTGCCTCCCTATTCCCTTCCCAGGGTATTCTTGTTCCCCTTTTAAAGAAAGAGTGAAGCACTCGCATTTTGGTCATCTTTCTTGAGTTTCATGTTGAACCCCATTTTTAAATAGGGTTATTTGTCTCCTTGCAATCTATTTTCTTGAGTTCTTTGTATATTTTGGAAATAAGCCCTCTATCTGTTATTGGATTGATAAAGATCTTTTCCCAATCTGTTGGTTGCCGTTTTGTCCTAACAACAGTGTACTTTGCCTTACAAAAGCTTTGTAGTTTTTTTATTATTATTATTATTAACTTGAGTATTTCTTATGTACATTTCGAGTGTTATTCCCTTTCCCGGTTTCCGGGCAAACATCCCCTTCCCTCCTCCCCTTCCTTATGGGTGTTCCCCTCCACACCCTCCCCCCATTGCCGCCCTCCCCCCGACAGTCTAGTTCACTGGGGGTTCAGTCTTAGCAGGACCCAGGGCTTCCCCTTCCACTGGTGCTCTTACTAGGATATTCATTGCTACCTATGAGGTCAGATACCAGGGTCAGTCCATGTATAGTCTTTAGGTAGTGGCTTAGTCCCTGGAAGCTCTGGTTGCTTGGCATTGTTGTACATATGGGGTCTCAAGCCCCTTCAAGCTCTTCCAGTTCTTTCTCTGATTCCTTCAGCGGGGGTCCCGTTCTCAGTTCAGTGGTTTGCTGCTGGCATTCGCCTCTGTATTTGCTGTATTCTGGCTGTGTCTCTCAGGATCGATCTACATCCGGCTCCTGTCGGTCTGCACTTCTTTGCTTCATCCATCTTGTCTAATTGGATGGCTGTATATGTATGGGCCACATGTGGGGCAGGCTCTGAATGGGTGTTCCTTCAGTCTCTGTTTTAATCTTTGCCTCTCTCTTCCCTGCCAAGGGTATTCTTGTTCCCCTTTTAAAGAAGGAGTGAAGCATTCACATTTTGATCATCCGTCTTGAGTTTCATTTGTTCTAGGCATCTAGGGTAATTCAAGCATTTGGGCTAATATCCACTTATCAGTGAGTGCATACCATGTATGTCTTTCTGTGATTGGGTTAGCTCACTCAGGATGATATTTTCCAGTTCCAACCATTTGCCTACGAATTTCATAAAGTCGTTGTTTCTCATAGCTGAGTAATATTCCATTGTGTAGATGTACCACATTTTCTGTATCCATTCCTCTGTTGAAGGGCATCTGGGTTCTTTCCAGCTTCTGGCTATTATAAATAAGGCTGCGATGAACATAGTGGAACACGTGTCTTTTTTATATGTTGGGGCATCTTTTGGGTATATGCCCAAGAGAGGTATAGCTGGATCCTCAGGCAGATCAATGTCCAATTTTCTGAGGAACCTCCAGACTGATTTCCAGAATGGTTGTACCAGTCTGCAACCCCACCAACAATGGAGGAGTGTTCCTCTTTCTCCGCATCCTCGCCAGCATTTGCTGTCACCTGAGTTTTTGATCTTAGCCATTCTCACTGGTGTGAGGTGAAATCTCAGGGTTGTTTTGATTTGCATTTCCCTGATGACTAAAGATGTTGAACATTTCTTTAGGTGTTTCTCAGCCATTTGGCATTCCTCAGCTGTAAATTCTTTGTTTAGCTCTGAACCCCATTTTTTAATAGGGTTATTTGTCTCCCTGTGGTCTAACTTTTTGAGTTCTTTGTATATTTTGGATATAAGGCCTCTATCTGTTGTAGGATTGGGCTTTGTAGTTTTATGAGATCCCATTTGTCAATTCTTGATCTTAGAGCATAAGACATTGGTGTTTTGTTCAGGAAATTTTCTCCAGTGCCCATGGGGTTCGAGATGCTTCCCTACCTTTTCTTCTATTAGTTTGAGTGTATCTGGTTTGATGTAGAGGTCCTTGATCCACTTGGACTTAAGCTTTGTACAGGGTGATAAGCATGGATCGATCTGCATTCTTCTACATGTTGACCTCCAGTTGAACCAGCACCATTTGATGAAAATGCTATCTCTTTTCCATTGGATGGTTTTGGCTCCTTTGTCAAAAATCAAGGACCATAGGTGTGTGGGTTCATTTCTGGGTCTTCAGTTCTATTCCACGGGTCTATCTGTCTGTCTCTGTACCAATACCATACAGTTTTTATCACTACTGCTCTGTAATACTGCTTGAGGTAAGGAATACTGATTCCCCCGGAAGTCCTTTTATTGTTGAGGATAGTTTTAGCTATCCTGGGTTTTTTGTTATTCCAGATGAATTTGCAAATTGTTCTGTCTAACTCTCTGAAGAATTAGATTGGTATTTTGATAGGGATTGCATTGAATCTGTAGATCGCTTTTGGTAAAATGGCCATTTTTACTATATTAATCCTGCCAATCCATGAGCATGGGAGATCTTTCCATCTTCTGAGATCTTCTTCAATTTCCTTCTTCAGAGGCTTGAAATTCTTATCATACAGATCTTTCACTTGCTTGGTTAAAGTCACACCGAGGTATTTTATATTATTTGGGACTATTATGAAGGGTGTCGTTTCCCTAATTTCTTTCTCGGATTGTTTCTCTTTTGTTTAGAGGAAGGCTACTGATTTATTTGAGTTAATTTTATACCCAGCCACTTTGCTGAAGGTATTTATCAGGTTTAGTAGTTCTCTGGTGGAACTTTTGGGATCACTTAAATATACTATCATTCATGTGGTTTTTATCTTTCTTATTTTTCTTGTTAAGACCTCAAATACAGTATAATAGAACAGATGTAAGTATCGACATTTCTCATAGTTTTCATTCTGTAAACCTGATAAATAGCATGAACAAAATCAGCTTTTGAGAGAGAGAAAAGAGTTTATGATGGTTTATACTTTTATTTCAGTCCACGCATTGATGGGAATCTGGACAGAAATGTAATCAGGATTCTAGGGTGAGGAACTGAAACAGAGGCAATATAGAAATTCTAATTACTATTGTTTTTGTCTGTCAGGTTGATTGCCATTGTCAGGGTCCCCTTCCACTGGCGTGGTCATTTTTTTTTTTTTTTTTTTGGTTTTTTTTTTTTTTCGGAGCTGGGGATCGAACCCAGGGCCTTGCGCTTCCTAGGCAAGCGCTCTACCACTGAGCTAAATCCAACCCCACTATTGTTTTTTATGGCTTTCACAGCATACTGCGAACTAAGTGTTCATTGACTTGAATACTTCCTTCACAGGCTGAAGTAATTTTTATCATATGCTATTATTGATAGACCTGGAACACATGTCATATATTTAAGTCTCTTATTGTGTAGAACACTTATTACAATTTCCTCTAGCTAAAATATCACTGCAGGCTGCAGAAAAAGAAACATAGATACCACCCCCCCTAGAACCAACACCTTCAACTAACAATTGTTTTTTGCCTTCAAGGTGTTCTGGGGTAATGGTGGTACAGAACTTGTGGAAGTAGCCAACAAATATCTGGGTTATCTTGAGGTCCATGCTATGACAGGGAGCCTATGGCCTGTATTATCAGAATAAAAAGGGATTAGAGACTGAGTAGCCTGGGTACTTTGTGTAAAACTATACATGACCAACAGAAAAATTAGTGAACAGTTTCTTAATGATATTCTGCTATACTTATAGATAGATCAGTGCCTTGTTCATTCATCATTGGAACGGCTTCTTCCTAGGACAGATGTGAACAGATACAGAAAGCCACACCCAAACATTAGGCTGAAAGAGAGTCAAAAATCAGAGATGTCCATCAGGTATCTTCCCTAGCAGCATGGGTATGATTGTAGGAGTTAGAGGGTATAGAAGACACCAGAAAAACATGGCTCACAGAAAAATAAGCAGGATGTATATGGTCTCCCAAAGATTAAAGCAGGAGATTGGGGCCTCAAGAGCTTGCAATAGTTCTCTGTATAAATGTTATTACTTTTAGCTTTGTGTTTTTGTTGAACAGCTAACAGTGCCTGAATCTTTTGCCTGCTCTTGAGATTCTTCCTCCTATTGGGTTGCCTTGCACAGCTTAAATATGATGGCTTTTGCCTTGCTTGGTTTTATCTTCTTTTGTCATGCTTGGTTGTTGTATCTACAAAGCCTGCTCTTTTCTGAAGGGAAACAACAGAGTAAGAGTGGATATGGTGAGAGAAGTGGGAGTGGAGGATCTTGTGAGTAGTGAATGGAAGAGAAACTGTGGTCAGAGTGTATTATATGAATGAAGAGAGAATCTTTTTAGCAGAAACAAAAAGAAAAACATACTATTTTTCTTTTTCCCCATCTTCTTTTCTTTATTGGATCTTTTAAATTTACATTTCAAATGTTTTCCCCTTTCCTGGCTTCCCATCCATAACCCCCCTATACCATTCCCTCTCCCTCTTCTTCTATGATGGTGTTCCCCCTCCCCACCCACCAACCCCTTCCCACCTCCCCAATCTGACATTCCTCTGCATTGAGAGGGGGGTCCAGCCTTGGTAGGACCAAGGGCTTCTCATCCTATTGGTGCCCAACAAGTCCATCCTCTGCTACATATGCAGCTGGAGCCATGAGTCTGTCCTTGTGTACTCTTTGGGTAATGGTTTAGTTCCTGGGAGCTCTGGTTGGTTGGTATTGTTGTTACGGGGTTGCAAAACCCTTCAGCTCCTTTGATCCTTTCTCTAACTCTTCCATTAATTCTTAGAAAATTCCATATGGTATTCTTTATTTTATTCACTTAGACATCTCTCAAGATATACCCCTTCCACCCTGTTTAAGAAGAACTATCACAAAAATCTCGGCACATGTATATTTCTTTGGGACATGTTTACAGATTTATTCTGTCAGAATTCAAACCTCACATACACATGAAAGGCCTTTGTGAAAATAAATGTACATCTAATTTCAATAGTTTAGTAAGAGTTTTGGGTAGGTGAAACTTTCCTGTGAGGTGTCCTCTAAGCTGTGAAAAAAAGTCTTCTGCAGGAAGAAATTATTTGAATCATTACAGAAAATTGTAATTTCAAATTCCCATTGCCTGAAAGGCTTCATGTACATGTAAAAGTCAAATTCTGTGTCTACTTTGCTGGCCATGTGTTTTCTCACCTCAGTCTTATGAGAATTTTACATGCACCTGGAATTTGCCACAGATACAATGAGAGAACAATTTTATAGATGGATGAAAGAATTGTTGCCATCACCTCTATAAGCATGTTGGGAGTGTACATTTGAGAATAGATCAAAATACTAGTGGTGGGAAGGCAGCAGACAGCTTTGATTGTAGAACACAGGCAACATACAGGAATATCATAGTGGTATGATCACTTTGATCTAGATGTTCTAAAGGTTACAGAAGATCAATATATGATTGGAGATCTTAGCTGCAATAAAACAAAAAAAGGAATCATTAAAACCTATATATTTTTGTTCCTTGTTTTGACATAGCATGATTTATTAGCAACATTTTCATTCTTTAATATTCATATTACAGCTGTATTTTTTTCTAGGTTTGAGCCACAAGATGTTACTCATGGATATTTTAATTGGAACAGACAAATATGTAAGGTGCAGATCATAGCACAGTTGAAATCACTGAATGCTGAAGGCATATGTAGAGTGTATCCACAAAAATATAGCATATGACATACAACATTATTTTACAGTTTTTCCAGTGCATGAGCTTTTGTCTGGAAGATAAAAATCATTTGAGAAGTTTCAGTAATTCTTCAAGACTCTTTTTATATTATTTACCTATTTTAGGTACATTATTAGTATTTACACTAACATTATTGAATTAACATTAACATTATTAGTATATACACTAACCCAGACATATGTGAACCTAAGAATATATTAAAGCACATGTCTGCATCTATGTTCATGTGTATGCACACACACACACACACACACACACACACACACAAACCGCATATACACATACCTATTTACACTAAATGTACATGCCATAATACTATATTTGTTTTAACATTTTCTACTTGCATATTCTCAATTTATGATTTCTCATAAATATCTAAGTTTCTCATACCATGGACAGATTTAAACTCACCCCTTTGATGGGCATTAAAAATATTAATATGCTGGCCCAAGCTTACAACTACAAAATGTGGTACTTCACAGTGTAATTTCTCATCCTAGGCTTCTTTTAATTTAATCATAACAGAATCTTTGATAGGAGCTTATTTCAGGAGCAAAACTGGAGACACTTAATTATAGAGTGCAGCACAAATTTTCTCTTTTCTTCTTGTTTTTCTCTATATTATAAACTACACCACCTAGATAGAATATTATCACACACCGGACATTCTTGCATTATATCTTTTATTTTCTCCCTTCTTCCATGAAGTTAGCTCTGGTCATCAACTTGAAACCAGAGCTAGGTTATTCTACATTGCATCATAATTATACATCTGTGATGTTTTATTATTTCAGTGTTTGTATATTTTTCTCCAAGTATACAATGTATACTTCATGGATCATTACTTCACTCTTAGAATACTACCTAATATATGCTTTGTAACTTTATAAAAACTTCTACTGGTCAACACTCCTTCATACAAACCAAAAAAAAAAAAAGTCTATCCATGCTTCTAGCACACTCTTTAAAAACAGTCACTTCCCAATAAGTCATCTGTTGGTAGATTATACACACAAATTCACATGGGTGCATGGGTGGATTATTTCTCATTGTTTACTCCATTTCTGAAAAATAAAAATTTAAAAACTCCAGGCTTACATGGGGTTCTAGAAGGAAAACTCCAATACAAGGAGGGTAACCATACTAAAGAAAAATCATGATATTAATCATCTCACAACAAAGCCAAAAGGAGAGAACCACAAACACATAATGCCACCTACAAAAACAAACATAACAGGGACTAACAGTCATCTATCTTTAATATCTCTCAATATTAATGGACTCAAATCACCTATAAAAAGACATGAACTGACAGACTGGATTACACAAACAGGATCCAGCATTTTGCTATATGCAAGAAACATACCTCAATAACAAAGACTGACACTACATCAGAGTAAAAGGCTGGAAAAAGGTCTTCCAAGAAAATGGTCCCAAGAAATAACCTGGAGTTGCCATTCTTATATCAAATAAAACCAACTTTCAACCAAAAGTTATCAAGTGAGATGAGAAAAGACACTTCATACTTGTCAAAGGACAAATCCACCGAAACTTGAAAAGACATCTATGCCCCAAATGCAAGAGCACCCACATACATAAAAGAAACTTTACTAAAGATCAGCACTCACATTGAACCCCACAAAATAATAGAGGGAGACTTCAATACCCCACTCTCACTAATGGACAGGTCATTGAAACAGAACCTAAACAGAGTCACAGTGAAACTAACAAAGGTTATGAACCAAATGGATTTAAAAGCTATCTGCAGAACATTTTGCCCTAAAACAAAAGAATATGCCTTTTTCTCAGCATCTCATGGTACCTTCTCCAAAATTAACCACATAATGGGTCACAAAGCAAGGCTCACACTGCTATGAGAAAATTAAAATAATCCCATGCATCCTATCAGATCACCATGGCCTTAAGGCTGGTCTTCACTAACAACAAAAACAACAGAAAACCCACATACCCCATGGAAATTGAACAACTCTCTACTCAATGATAATGTGGTCGGGAAGAAATAAAGAAGGAAATTAAAGACTTCCTGGAATTCAATGCAATATCCAAATTTATGGGACACAATAAAAGGAGTTCTAAGAGGAAAATTCATTACACTAAGCGCCCTGGTAAAGAAATTGGAGAGATCTTATATTAGCAACTTAACAGCAAACCTGAGCAGTCTAGAACAAAAAGAAACAAACACACCCAAGAGGAGTAGATTGTAGGAAATAGTCAAATTAAGGACTGAAATCAACCAAGTAGAAACAAAGAGAACTATAAAAAGAATCAACAAAACCAAAACCTGGTTCTTAGAGAATCAACAAGACAGATGAACCCTTAGCCAAGCTAACTAAAATTACAGAAATAGTATCCAAATTAACACAATCAGAAATGAAAAAGGAGATGTAACAACAGAAGCTGAGGAAATTTAAAAAACCCATCAGATCCTACTACAAAAGCCTATACTTAATAAAACTGGAAAATCTAGATGAAATGGATAATTTTCTACATAGATACCACATACCAAAGTTAAATCAAGAGCAGATAAACTACATAAACAGGCCCATATCCACTAAGGAAATAGAAGTCATTAAAAGTCTCCTAACCAAAAAAGTCCAGGATCAAATGGTTTTAGTACCTTCAAAGAAGACCTAATACTAATATTCCTAAAACTGTTCTATAAAATAAAAACAGAAGGAACAATACCCAATAAATTCTATGAAGCCACAATTATGCTTATACCTAAACCACACAAGGATGCAACAAAAAAGAGGACTTCAGACCAATTTCACTTATGCATATCAATGCAAAAATGCTCAATAAAACTCTTGCAAACTGAACCAAAAACACATCAAAACCATCATTCACCAGGATTGAGTAGGCTTCATCCCAGGGATGCAAGGTTGGTTTGATATTCAAAAATCCATTAAAATAATCCATTATATAAACAAACTCAAAGGAATAAAAACTCATGATCCTCTCCTTAAATGCTAAAAAAGCATTTGACAAAATACAACACTCCTTCATGATAAAAGTCTTGGAGAGATCCAGAATTCAAGGTCCATATCTAAACATGCAAACCAACAGCGAATATCAAATTAAATGGAGAGATACTTGCAGCAATCCCACTAAAATCAGGGATGAGATGAGAATACCCACTCTCCCCAAATCTGTAGGTTGATGTCTGTATGCAGATGAGGGCTGACACAAGTTAGATCAAGGCCATGATTGGACAGTAAAAAAGGCAGGGACTTTTTGTAAGGGAGGAAGAAGGGAAAGTGGGAGAATCAAGATGGAGATGGAGAAGGACCGACCCAGATCTGGGTGGTCTTAAATGGCCGTAGGTAGTTGCATATATTTAAGGGATAAATTTCTACAAGATGGATTGAGAACTTAACAGATAAATCTGATTTGTTAAATTACAACATATTGAGCCTTGATTTCACCGGGTAGTTGTGAGGTGATTTTTTAAAAAGATTTATTTATTTTGTATATAAGTACACCATAGTTGTTCTTGGACACACACCAGAAGAGGGCATCAGATCTCATTACAGATGACTGTGAGTCACCATGTAGTTGCTGGGAATTCAACTCAGGACCTCTGGAAGATCAGTCAATACCCTTAACCACCCGAGCAATCTCTCAAGCCCCATGTAGTTGGAAGTTTATACCTTAACTACCAGGGGGCGGTTCCTGGCAGTGTCGGCAGAGTCCGTGGCAGGGAGTTGAGATAGGCCAGCCATTGTTGGACTTCTAGAGCCCTGACTTTACTGGGTAGCTGGAACTAGAGAGTTTGTGATGAGTAGAGAGCCACCTTGAGAGATACTAACCAGAGATAAATTATAGTTAGTTCCATATGGCCTTCTGGTGCCAGAACTAACTCTAGGGCTCAGCACGGCAAAGTGCCATGGCTGGTGGATCTCTTGGGTCTGAGAGCACTTGGGGGCAGCACGGAGCCACTGAGATAAAAGCACCCCAGAGTGCCATGTGGCCCAACAGTGACAGCACTAGCCCTAGATGAAAGGTTACCTATTTTACAATACAGTACTCAAGGTTCTAGCTAGAATGATAAAAGAACAAAAAGAGATCAAGGAGATACAAATTGGCAAAGAAGAAGCAAAGTTATCATTGTTAGCAGATGATATAGTGTACATAAGCAACTGCAAAAATTCTACCAGAAAACTTCTATAGCTGATAAACAACTTCAGCAAAGTGCCTGGATATAAAATTAACTCAAATAAATCAGTATTCTTCCTTTATTCAAATGAAAAACAGGCTGAGAAAGAAATTAGGGAGACAACTTCTTTCACAATAGCCAGAAATAATATAAAATATCTTCGGGTAAGTCTAACCAAACAAGTGAGAGATCTGTATGACAATAACTTCAAGTCTCTCAAGAAAGAAATCTAAGAAAATCTCAGAAAATGGAGAGATCGCCCATGCTCAAGGATTGGCAGAATTAACACAGTTGAAATGGCCATCCTATCAAAGACAAACTAGATTTAATGCAATCTACATAAAAATCTTAGCACAATTAATTCTTCAGAGACATAGAAAAGGCAATTCTCAAATTCATCTGGAAAAGCAAAAAAACCAGAATAACGAAAACCGTTCTTAACAATAAAAACTTCTTGGGAATCATCATTCCTGACCTCAAGCTATACAACTGAAGAATAGGGATAAAAACTGCATGGTATTGGTACAGAGACAGACATGTTGATCAATAGAATAGAATTGAAGACACAAAAATAAAACCACATACTTATGGACAACTGATCTTTGACAAAGAAGCCAAAAGTATACAATGGAAAAAAGAAAACATCTTCAATAAATTGTGCTGGTCTAACTGGTTGTCTCTATATAGAAAAATGAAAATAGATGCAGTCCAAGTGGATCAAGGACCTCAACCTAAACCCACATACACTGAATCTAATAGAAGAGAAAGTGGGAAAGAGCCTTGAACTCATTGGCACAGGGGAAATTTTCCTAAACAGAACTCCAATGGCTCATGTTCTAAGATCAAGAATTGATAAATGGGACCTCATGAAACTGGGAGGCTTCTGTGAGGCAAAGGACATAGTCAATAAGACAAAATGGCAACCTACAGATTGGGGGAAAAAAATCTTCACTAATTCCACATCTGATGGAGAACTAATATCCAAAAATATACGAAAAACTCAAGAAGCTAACCACCAAAAAAATCAAACAACCCAATTAAAAAAAATGGGGTATAGAACTAAACAAAGAATTCACAAAAAAGGAATCTTGAATGACTGAGAAGCACTTAAATGTTCAAAGTCCTCAGTGATCAGGGAAATGCAAATCAAAACAACACTTAGATTCTACCTTATACCAATCAGAATGGCTGAGATCAAAACATCAGGTGACAGTGTATGTTAGTGAGGATGTGGAGAAAGAGGAACACTTCTCCATTACTGGTGGGATTGCAAACTGGTACAGCTGCTCTAAAAATCAATCTGGAGAGTCCTCAGATAATTGGAAATAGAGTTACCTGAAGACCCAGCTATACCACTCTTGGTCATATGCCCAAAAGATGCCCCACCTTTCCTCGGGGGCACATGTTCCACTATGTTCATAGTGGACTTATTTGTGATAGCCAGAAGCTGCAAACAGCACAGATGTCCCTCAATAGAAAAATGGATACAGAAAATGTGATTCATTTACACAATGGAATACTACTCAGCTATTAATAACAATGACATCCTGAGTTATGGAACTAGAAAATATAATCCTGAGTGAGATAACTCAGACCTAAAAGGACATGCATAGTATGTACTCACTAATAAGTGGTTATTAACCAAAAATGTACAAAATACCCAGGATACAATCCACAGAACTCAAGAGGGTTAACAAGCCAAAGGGCCCAAATGATGCCTCAATTCCACTTGGAAGGAAGAAGAAAGCGATGACAGGAAGGGGAACAAGGGACCTAGGTGAAAAGGGGGACAGTAGGGGAAGAGGGTATTGGGTAGAGGGGAACAGGACTGAAGCCCTAAGGGCCAGCAAAAGGAATGGAAACAGGTAACCTTCGGAGAGAGGAGGTGGAGAGGACTCTCCAGAATGTACTAGAGACCTGGGAGGTGGGAGATTCCCAGGATTCAAAGGAAGGGACCTTAGGTGAAATGCTCTAGGGTGGAGAGAGAGAACTTGTAGAGCCCACCTCCACCAGAAAGACAGGGCATTAAGTGAGGGATGGGGTTGCCATTCCACAGTCAAAAACTCTGAGCCATAATTGTTCCTGTCTGAAAGAAGTACAGTGACAAAAATGGAGAAGAGCCTGAGGAAAAGGAGGTCCAGCAACAGGCCCAAATTGGGATCCAGCTCAAGTGGAGGCCCCAGGGCCTGACAGTATTACTGATGCTATGATATGCTCTCAAAAAGGGGCCTATCATGACTGCCCTCTGAAAGACCAAACAAGCAGCTGAAAGAGTCAGATGCAAATATTGGCACCCAACAAATGGAGAGAAGCTACTGACCCTGTGGTTGAATTTGGGAAAAGCTGGAAGAAACTGAGGAGGAGGGCAACCATGTTGGAGGACCAGCAGTCTCAACTAACCTGGACATCCAAGACTTCTCAGACACTGGGCAGCATATATGAGCTGATATGAGGCCCCCAAAACAAATACAGCAGAGGACTGTCAGGTCTGTACTTAGTCAAAGAAGATGCACTTAACCCCCAAGAGACTGGTGGCCTTCAGGAGTGGGGAGTTCTGGTGAGGTTGGGGTGAGGGACATCCTCGTGGAGACTGTGGTGGGGGTTGGGGAGCTGGAGGAAAAAAGTATTTTTTTAAAAGATTTATTTATTTATTATATGTAAGTACACTGTAGTTGTCTTCAGATGCACCAGAAGAGGGCATCAGATCTCATTACAGATGGTTGTGAACCACCATGTGGTTGCTGGGATTTGAACTCAGGACCTCTGGAAGAGCAGTCGGTGCTCTTAACCACTGAGCTGTCTCTCCAGTCCCAGAAAAAAAGTATTGAATATGGAACAGTCAGAGCGTAGACCAGGCAAGGGATAAAACCTGGATTGTAAAAACAGATTAAATAAAATTTAAAAAATGTTTTAGAGAGGCACAAAGAAGAAAAATTTAAAAATAAAGTTATAAAGTTATAACTAAAATAATTTAAAAACCATAGCTTGTTATTTACTAAGTACAAAGGTGAACTTACAAAGACAATAACTGGTAGTGGCTGAATAACAACAACTTCAACTTGTGGCTCGATCTGTTGGCAATAGTGAAAGACATTATTGGACTTCAACAATTCTTGGATTCATGTAGAAAATAAAATTATGATGAGCATGTTCATCAAAACACATTACATCTAAACATTCACTTTGCTGTACTTTTGTATTGAGAAGTTCAAACACTTGAACAGAATCCTTTTGCTGTTTGTGTCACTTTAACTCCGTGTTTCCCTTTCCTAGTCTGCTTGGATTGAAAATTGAGCTAATCAAATTGCCACTGTGTAAATATATGATGATACTATAGGAATTGTACTATATTTCAAAATATCTCATACTTACTGTTTATCCTGTCATCTTAGGTATAATATTAGAGCATGTTCTTTTTTTATATTTTTCTGGGAAATAAATATTTAGCATTTGAGATGATAGAATTTTAAGATTTCATTGAGAAAACATTTATGAAACTAGTTACACACTTAATTGCACTGATTGAAAATATTTCCTTAGGAATTCTAAAAATTGTGTTCAATGTTTATATAGTCATTAGGATAATAATGAAATAATTAAAGTATAACATGGAAAGTAGTGAGTATCTTAAATGAAATTATCATTTTCAGTTTTTAGATTAGAAGTGCTATATAAGTTAAAGAAGTAGGCATATAAAAGTAGAAAGCTTCGACTTGCAAAACTTTAAAGTAACAAATTTAAAGTACTCATACTCACCACGCCAAATTTATTCCCGAGTATTAAGGAAGGATGACTCTCTAAAGGAGAAGAAGAAGAAGTTAATTTTGTCATATAACACATTATTAAAACATTAGGAGAAAGACTTTTGGGAAATGTTCTATAACTTAGTCCCTATCTACTCACTCATTCACAGCAAGTATAAAAGGTAACCACACAAAATAAAACTCAGTGTTTATTGTTCTGTGGTCTTATATTATGGAATCAAGTGCAATGTTTATCTTTATAAGTTGTTAGGTGGAAAAAAGTTATTTTTGCTGCTATCTGGTGTTGAATGATATTTTAGAAAAACATAGATTGTAATACATGTTTCTCTTCTTTAAGCTGACTTATCCCAGCTCAATGATCAAAAATTTAATGAAAATGTCCCTTATGTTTCTTGATGATTTTATGTAGGACAATCAAAGTCGCAGTTACTTTGAAAGATTAGCCTTCGGTGAGAACCATTATGTGCATTTATAATAAATCCTCTCCACAGTTTAGTTTCAGTCTGAGAAAACTGAACTTAGGTATTCTTCTTCTTCTTCTTTTTTTTTTTTTTTTTTTTGGAGCTGGGGACCGAACCCAGGGCCTTGCGCTTGCTAGGCAAGTGCTCTACCACTGAGCTAAATCCCAACCCCGAACTTAGGTATTTCTTTTTTTTTTTAAATTAACTTGAGTATTTCTTATTTACATTTTGAGTGTTATTCCCTTTCCCGGTTTCCGGGCAAACATTCCCCTAATCCCTCCCCCTCCCCTTCTTTATGGGTGTTCCCCTCCCCATCCTCCCCCCATTGCTCCACTATGTTCATAGCAGCCTTATTTATAATAGCCAGAAGCTGGAAAGAACCCAGATGCCCTTCAACAGAGGAATGGATAGAGAAAATGTGGTACATCTACACAACGGAATATTACTCAGCTATCAAAAACAATGCCTTTATGAAATTCATAGGCAAATGGTTGGAACTGGAAAATGTCATCCTGAGTGAGGTAACCCAATCACAGAAAAACACACATGGTATGCACTGATTGATAAGTGTCTATTAGCCCAAATGCTTGAATTACCCTAGATGCCTAGAACACATGAAACTCAAGACGGATGATCAAAATGTGAATGCTTCACTCCTTCTTTAAAAGGGGAACAAGAATACCCTTGGCAGGGAATAGAGAGGCAAAGATTAAAACAGAGACAGAAGGAATACCCATTCAGAGCCTGCCCCACATGTGTCCCATACATATACAGCCACCCAATTAGACAAGATGGATGAAGCAAAGAAGTGCAGGCAGACAGGAGCAGAATGTAAATCTCTCCTGAGAGACACAGCCAGAATACAGCAAATACATAGGCGAATGCCAGCAGCAAACCACTGAACTGAGAACGGGACCCCTGTTGAAGGTATCAGAGAAAGAACTGGAAGAGCTTGAAGGGGCTCGAGACCCCATATGAACAACAATGCCAACCAACCAGAGCTTCCAGGGACTAAGCCATTACCTAAAGACTATACATGGACTGACCCTGGACTCTGACCTCATAGGTAGCATTGAATATCCTAGTAAGAGCACCAGTGGAAGGGGAAGCCCTGGGTCCTGCTAAGACTGAACCCCCAGTGAACTAGATTGTTGGGGGAGGGCAGCAATGGGGGGAGGATGGGGAGGGGAACACCCATAAAGAATTGGAGGGGCAGGGGGATGTTGGCCTGGAAACCAGGAAAGGGAATAACACTCGAAATGTAAATAAGAAATACTCAAGTTAATAAAAAAAAAAAAAAAAAAAGCACCTAAAGAAAATATTCAACATTCTTAGTCATAAGGGAAATGCAAATCAAAACAACCCTGAGATTCCACCTCACACCAGCCACAATGGCTAAGATCAAAAACTCAGGTGACAGCCGATGCTGGCAAGGAAGTTGAGAAAGAGGAACCCTCCTTCATTGCTGGTGGGATTGCAAGCTGATAAAACCACTCTGGAAATCAGTCTGGCGGTTCCTCAGAAAATCGGAAGTACTTCTACTCGAGGACCCAGCTACACCTCTCCTGGACATAGACCCAAAAGATGATCCAATATATAACAAGGACACATTCTCCACTGTGTTTTTAGCAGCCTTATCTATAATAGCCAGAAGTTGGAAACAACCCAGATGCCCCTCAACAGAGGAATGGATACAGAAAATATGGTACATTTATACAATGGAGTACTACTCAGCTATTAAAAACAATGATTTCATGAAATTGGAATGCAAGTGCATGAAATGGAAAATGTCATCTCGAGTGAGGTAACCCAGATACAACAGAACACATATGGTATGGACTCACTGGTAAGTGGATATTAGGAAAAAAGTTTGAGCTCGGAATACCCACAATACAACTCACAGATTATATGAAGCTCAAAAAGGAAACCAAAGTGTTAATGCTTCAGTTTTACTTAAAAGTGGGAGCAAAATAATCATGGGAGGTAGAGGGAGGGAGGGACTTCAGACAGAGAGAGAAGGGTGAAGGGAAACAAAGGGAAGGGTGGAGGATCAGATTTGGGAGGAGACAGGGGAGATGTATAGAGGGTGAGAAAATTGAAAGAGGTATATAGCAGTCAGTTATGGGGAAATGCAGATAGCCACTAGAAAGTTTCAAATGCCAGGAAAACAAGTGGGTCCCCAGACCCAACTGGGATAACCTTAGCTGAAATACCCAACAAAGGGGAGAGAGAACCTGTACAGACATATCTAGAGGTTAGGCATGGCACCTGGTTGAGGGATTGGGTCACTCACCCATCTCAAAACTTTTAACCCAGAATTGCTCCTGTCTAAAGGAAATACAGGGACAAAGGATGGAACAGAGGTTGAAGGAAAGGCCAATGAGAGACTCCCACACCTGGGGATCTATCCCATATGCAGCCACCAAACCCAAACACTACTGCTGATGCCAACAAGTGCTTGCTGCCAGGTGCTTGATGCAGCTGTCTCCTCAGATGCTCTGTTAGAACCTGACCAATACAAATGTGGATGTTTCCAGTCAACCATCAGACTGAGCAAGGGGAATCAATGGATGAGTTAGGGGAAGGACTAAAGAATCTGAGGGGTTTGAAACCCCATAGGAAGAACAACATCAACTAACCAGACACCACCTTCCACCCCCAAAATAGCTCACAAAGACTAAACCACCAATGAAAGAGTACACATGGAGGGACCCAAGGCACCACCTGCATATGTAGCAGAAGATTGCCTTAACTGGCACCAGTGGGAGGGGAGTCCCTTGGTTCAGGGAAGGCTTGATGCCCCAGTGTGGGGGGAATGTTAAGGCATAGGTGGGAGTGTGTAAGTGGGTGGGGGAGCACCCTCATAGAAGAAGCAGGCATGGGAGATGGGATGGGGGTTTGCAGAGAGAAACTAGGAAGGGGAGATAAACCTTTGCAATTTTTATAAATAAAATAACCAATAAAAAATAAGAGAGCATATTTTCACAGGATATAGTCTGATAGGTTTTTCCCTCTTTTTGTCTTAGTAATAAAGATTAGACTCCTTTTTAAAAGTGTCTTTTTTGGGCTATAGAGATGACTCAACAGTTAAGAGCACTGACTGCTCTTCCAGAGGTCCTGAGTACAAATCCCAGCAACCACATGGTGACTCACAACCATCTGTAATGGGATCTGCTGCCCTCTTCTGGTGTGTCTGAAGATGGTGACAGTGTACACATATAAATAAAATAAATAAATCTTTTTTAAAAAAAAGTGTCTTTTTCTTCCTGAAAGTAACTTTTCTCTAACCGACAAAGACTTAGTCTCAGGGCCTGACACAGAGGTCATGTGGAGAAAAGAACAAAGAGCCCCTTTACTCAATCTCCCCCCAGCCCCATCCCCGCCCTCCCAACATAGGTGCCAGCCACGTTTAGCAGCTGGTATTAATTTACCCAGAAGCCTGCAGCTTCTGACTTCAGAGTAACTTAGAATCAAAACAGGTAAACAACTATTAGGGCAAGCAGCCTTAATCTCTTGCAAGGACAAGTCTTGTCGCCATCTATGCTCTTTGCCCTTGGCTACCTTCAAGAGAGGACCAGAACTCTGGTGCAGGTCTCCAGCAGTTTAACATAACGGTTTGTCTCTATTCAAATGAATTATTAAAAAACCCACTAGTAGTTTTGTATCTCATAATTCATAATTTACTGAATGTTGATTCCAGCTAAGTAGATTTTGTTTGGGAACATTTGACCATAGGCTAGTGTGGCATGTTTTTAATGGATCTCTGTCAGTGTTTCTCCCTTCAGGTAAAGCTTTTGAATTCAAACACACACACACACACACACACACACACACACACACACACACACACACACACACACACACACACCCCAAATTCAAGTTTCATCTTAAGATCTTTCTATAATCAGATATCTAGAATAAAATTCATAATATATATTTATGGACAAGAGCTTTTGTATCAATGCTAACATTAATTCTTCTATATGTTGAAAGTAATAAATTGTGTCATGATCCTCATTGCCAGTGTTCCAGTACTCTACCACTGAAATAGTGTCATAGTGATAGAATAAAAGGTCATTTAAAAATATTTAGAATTTTTTTCTATGTTTTCAAATACCTGATTCTCTGTGATTTTTCATAATCTCAAGTAAACAGTGTCAATATGTTAGTATTGCTTCTAGGCTCTGCCCAACAGTTTCCTGACAACAAGCCAGGGAGGCCTAGCTTCCTATAAAAGGGGCTGTTTGGCCCCTTCTCTGTCTCTGACTCTCTATTTCTCTTACTAGCTCTGCCCCTTTTCTCTCTGACTCCCTTTTCTCCTTTAACCCCCTTCTCCCTCTTTCCCCTTCCTTCTTCTCCGCTCTCTCTCCACAAGTTCATCGCTGGCAGTCTGTCTCTGTCTCTGTCTCTGTCTCCATCTCTCTCTCTCCTCCACTCTCTGTCTTTTTCTGCCTTTACTCACTTCTTAACTCCCCTTCCCATGTCGCCAAGTAAACTTTATTCTATAGTATATCTATTGTATGGCCTGTACCTAAGGGGGAAGGGATACCTCAACGTATACCTGCCAAGGTACCCCTGCTACTTCATCATACCTCCCTCTAAAAAGCGTATCCTGATCTCCTTTTTATAATAATAAAATACTTTAGCTAGGAAGCCTGATGCATACTTTAAACAATGACATTTGAAGAACTAATTTTACAGTTAGCTATCAAAGAGGATAATAAAACAACTTAGAATTAATAATGACAAATAAACACAACATGTATGTAAATAATTTTACTATTCTGAAACATGATGTGAGTGTAAGACCAGCAAACATAAATCCAGAGGCACACCAGTTATACATGTGTTCTAAGAAGAAATGGAAGTCGAATCCTTCAGAATGAATAATGAATGACATTTGAGAAATTCTGCCGTGGAAGGACCTGTCTACCATACACCAGTCATCTTGTACAAATACCCAAAATTTCATAAAAAGAAGAAGGATAATAATTTAGCAAGGAAGCTCTATGTGTATTTTTCTTTAGACAATTCCATATACAAACAACTAATTTTACAGTAAGATATCAAACATAGGATAATAAAACAACGTAGAATTTATAATGCAAATAAAACATGATAACTAAAGGTTATTTTTAGAGTAATGTTTTAATTCTAGTAAAAAACAAAAAAATAATGTTAAATTTAAGTTTTATGTCACCTTCACCTACATATAGAGTAAAGAACTTCAAGAGCAATTAGTTGTCTCAGCATAAAATCATGAATTTTTCTGCCTTTATAATGAGTATTGGTTACCTGAATCTAGACCCAGGGTAAGACTGATATCCTCTAAATATCCATTTGAAAGTTATTGCTAAAAGATTTGTTTAGTAAATAATTGACTTACGGCACAGGAGGCTGGATACAAAAGCCAGGGTGAACAAAGCCAAGGTCATTATTTCAAGTAGCACAACTATTGTATGGAAATAGCTGTGTCAAGCAGACTCTAGACCTATTGTTTGGAAAGGAGCTCATGTCCTTTTATACACTAGCTCATGACCTTGATCCATCAGGCTTTACTCTACTGGAACCTGTTTTTCCAGCACACCCTGATGGATGTGAAAGAAAATGGGTAAGAGATCATTGAAATGCAAAAAGCCACAGATTCTTAAGCTTCATTGCATGGGTGGTTATTTCAAAACAATTGAAAGCTTTAAATGAATTTTAAGCCCAAGATATCAAAACAAAACATTTTCCAGAAAAGACTTTGCCTTCCAGGTAACATCATGACCATTTTCTGATCTGTGAGACAAGCTACTTGTTTTCAAATTTAGAATTTCTTCTAGCATCAATTCTTGACAAATTTACATTTTTCTGTTTTGAAATATTAAGTCATTTTATTTTTCATTATTAGTGATAGGTCACTGGAAATATTCTGGTGCAATTATGGTGGCCTTAGGTCAATACTTTGAACTTAGAAAGATTCAGAGAGAGATGCAATCCATCAAAGTGTAATTAAGTGCAATGTGTTCACATTTGGTAAGGTTAAAGTCAATGAAAATGCATCCTAGATCCAAGAGAGTGGAGAAAATTATTAGCTACAAAACCACTTTAAAAGAAGAAAATATATATTAATGATTTAGAAGATGTATTAGCTGCAAGGCAAATTTATTAGTAAATGCAAGGATTGTAAGTTTTTCCCATGTGTCGCTCTTCTTCAGAAATGGTTAAGAATTTGTTATGGAAGACTACAGATACTATTATGGGGAATGGAACCTGGGCAGGAGACATTCCAGTATATGTTCAGTTTAAGTTTTCTTTCTCAGAGTACTCAATTACAGTCATAGTTTAAGAAAAATAATGTGGAAGAGAGAATGCCCTCATAGATGATGGGGAAACATTTAAGGCTGTTTCAACACTTAACATGCTTTATACACTATTTTATGCTTCCAGCTCATGTCATTCATGGCCTGAAATTATTCATGAAGGGATACACACACACACACACACACACACACACACACACACACACACACAAAGTGAGAGAAAGAGAGAGAGAGACAGATAGATAGAGAGAGAGAGAGAGAGAGAGAGAGAGAGAGAGAGAGAAGAAACGGAGAAACCAAGAGACAGAGAGAACTGCTTAAGACACTCTGATAAGAAATATGGAAGAATCAACAGAATGATGGCAACCCCTTCTTCACAATCCCTACCAACAGCTTTGTTGGTAGCCACCCGTACCAGCTGTTGTCTGTTAGTACAGCTGTTGTCCACCCTGAAGGACGCATGCGCAAGGGTGTGTTCTCGCCAAGTCTTTGCCCACCCCGGGGCATGCCAATGAGATCACGGCTATGCGGCCAATCAGGAAGGAACACGTTGCTTTGGGGGATATAAAGCTAACGCTCTCTGGGGCTGCGGCGTTCTCCTCTTCAAGATGCAATAAATGCTTTGCTGCAGAAGGATCCTGGTGTCCACGTGCGTTCTTGCTGGCGAGACGATAGCGCGGGACACAGCTTCACAGTTTACTGTTTCTTAGCATGCTTGCCCTAGTAATCAGAAACAGTCCTCTAGGTAGTCATTAAAAATGGATGGAACCCCTATGAATGTTACAACAGATTTGTTCCTAAAGACCCAGCACTGTGAAAGCTGTTAATAGAGATTTCCCTCTGGCCTGTTCTTATAAGATTCAGACGAATACAACCCCTCCCTTCATAAACTTTATTCACATACATAAAGTACACAATAAGTTTAAAAATACATTTTGTATTGAAATTTTTTTACTTTATCCTAAAATAGATGGATGGTTTTATTATTTCATTAAGGTTTTCATCATAAGACTCATGAGAATTTCATGACTTGAACTTTATTCTTTCTGTTTTTAACTTTTTGTCTAATACATACAAATGTATTAAGCATTTAAAGAGTTTTCTGTTACCTTCTTTTGACATCTTTAACTGTGTTCTGAAATTAGACACCATGTGCCTTTATTGTTTTGATTTTTAATAAACTGTGTTTTACTTGATGGTACAAATGTCGACTTTACTTTGGAGTATTTCACGCAATCTTGATACGAATATGAGCTGCATTGTTGTGAAAATGGTTCACATTTAAAATTTTTACATACATGACTGAACTCCACAGTGCATGGCTCCACACTGGTGCAAAAAGTCTTGAGAGTTCCTATAATGATTTAGTGTCCTCTACTTTGCTAAAGCTGCACTTGTGACTGCCATGGAAAAGTTAGCTAGTATGAAGCAGAACATATGTTCATTAAGAGACTTTGGTAATACTTTTAAACAACAACATTCAGAAGAGGAGTGGTTCTCAGAAAACATGACATACTCCAGTGTGGATGTGGGAGATTCCACAATTAGTCAGTCACCGAGGTGTCAATGTCTAAAAGAGGTATCGACGCTAAACAGATGGTCGAGAACTAAACTGTAAGTGACTATGTCCTGGATAAACAGATGTAGTGTTCCCCCCAAATCCTTTCAATGAGATAGCAATTCGATTCAATTTTTATAAATAATGGAAGAATGGGCATCACGTGTCAGGTTAATTGTCAAATATACTGGTGAACAAATCAGAAGTTGGGTTGTAGGCCTTAAATGCTGACAGTCTTAAGATCTAGGTTGTTAGAATCTATTGATCTGCTAAAATAATACACTTCAACAGTTTGATCTTACTGTCATAGGTACTTTATATCTGATACAAAGATGTGAAGGGATGGCTAATAGGGGTCTAAATATAGCCAAGCATAAAATTTAATTATGCGGTGGACCTGTAACATTTCAATGTTCTCACAATCATTGAACTTTCAGTTACTTTTCTATTGATGTGCTAACACACCATGAGTAAGGTAATTCAGAGATGTCAAGGTTTATTTGCAACTTGGAGTTTTAGTGATGTAGACTTTAAGACTCTCATGTGTGATTGCATAACTATATTGGGTTGGTTTAATGCTGTTTGTATTCTAAAGCTAAATACCAGCCCTCAAGTTTTGGTTGTCCCCATGAGCAGCTAGATACTCATATACACTGTGTGGTACTAGGTAGACTTTGCTCTCCAATTTAACTGGTAAATAAAAGGCTAGAGCCTGTTATTGAGCAGTTGAAAAAGAAAGGTGGGGCCCGAGGATCAAGGGAGGGGGTTGCAAGTAGAGAGAGGAAGAAAGGATATGAAAAAAGAGGATGCTGCAGGCACGTGGCCAGGGAAAACAACAAGTCAAATGGTATATAGGTAAGAATTAAGTTAGAATAACTCCAAACTTGCCCATCTAGGCTTAGTGTTCCATCCTGCAGGACAGTCAACGAGGGTGCAGAGGGTTGAAGAGAATGAGGGACAAGAGATGGGAAGAAGGATGTCAAGACAAGAGTCTGATCAAGGTGACAATTTTATTTTTTCCCAAGGCTGAATTTATTCCATAGCAGGGGTAACAGAGAGAGGGGGGAAGTGGGAAACATCTACACAGGGCAAGGACACAGTACTCATTGGTCAGCTGATGTCAATAGGATGTTGGTTTTTTCAGAAATATTACAGGTTTGTTATATCATTAGTCAGTAGGGTGTTGATTTCTCAGAAAGGTCACAATTTTGTCATATCATTAGTTATCCTGAACACCAGATTTGTATTAGTCTTCTGCAGTTGGCTGGAAATTTTCCATGAACCCAATCATACTTAACTTTAACTATAATATTAACATCAATAATGGAGGGTTTTAAGGGCATCACTCCCAACAGCTTACAGCTTGTAAATAAAATACTTGGAGTTTGTGGTTTTTATATAGGCTAGAACGAAACTAACCTTAGATAAATTTCTGAGTGGAGGGACAGCACTCTCTGAAAAGGGGAAGCTAGGATCCTCTAGAACTGTGCTCTAAAGCTGCAGCAGTGTGGAAATCATATGTTCCTTGACATCTTTAACAATGCTAAGGAGTCCACATTGTAGAGACTTAATCGAGATGCTCCCTCCTAACCCTGCAGGCCCTAAGCAAACTGCAGCAAGTACTGGAAACAGCCATACCGCTATAGCAGTGCTACAAGACAGTGGGAGTTCTTTATACCTGGGAGATAGACTATATGCCCTGGCCTTGTTTGAAGAAGTGTTGTTGTGGGTATGGGTTTTAAGACCCTCATCCTAGCACCCTGGATGTCTTTTCCTGTTGGCCTTTGGAACAAGATATATAACTCTCACTCAGCTCCTTCTGCACCATTACTGCCTGGACACTGCCATGCTTCCTCTTTGATAATAATGGACTGAATCTCTGAACCTGTAAACCAACCTCAATTAAATGATATACTTATAAGGATTGCCTTGGTCGTGGTGTCTGTTCATAGCAATAAAATCCTCAGGCATTATCTGTAGAACATGCTTCTATCAATAGCGACTCTCTCAGCAGTATTCTGTGAGTGATACTTCAAGGCCCATTCTGTGCAAAGACTGTGTGGCCTAGCCCAGTTGTTGAAACTCTCTGAGACAGTTTTGGAGAGCTGGAGAGCGAGCCCAGACCATGGTGAGCAATCATCTCTGTGGAAACAGCTTGTCAGCTATGCTGTTGACTCACTCTATGACTTTCACAGGCACTAGCTTCAGCAGGATCCATTCTCTGTTTCTAAACCCCACTCTTAATCCTCAGCCTCCATACCAGCTCTCTACCCTTTGCCACTCACCCCTTGACCTCCACCCACACTGAATGTCATGATTCCATTAGCAGCACTCACCACCATCACAATACCTCATAGGTGTTAACCTGAGAACACTTGGGATGTCCATCACTGGCCATTTGAGCTGCTCCCCTCCCTCATTTCACTTAATGTCATTCAGTATTCTCTTAAAATCAGCTGTGAAGTATACAGTCAGGCAATGGCATTCTGGGAAGGAAGCAGTGACCACTAGAGTCTGGAAACTCACCATTATCCTCTCCACTCATAATGAAATATGTTTGGCATCTACGAGAGAAATTCATTAAGATACAAGTCTTAGGTGCAGAAGTTCTCTTCTAGGCCTCATCTTTAGGCAACCTGTGCACAACTTCCCAATAACCTTGACCCATCTCTACACCCCGGATGTCTGACACAGCTTTGTTCACAGCTATACACTATGTCTTTTCCTCCTTTTGAGACAATTTCTCACTATGTATCCCTGTCTATCCTGGAGCACACTGTGTCAATGGTGGTGCTGGCTCCAATTCAAAGAGAATTATCTGCCTCTTGAGCATTAGGATTAAAGGTTTACATCATCAAGCCTTTCCTAATATGCTATAAATTTTAGGAAATTATAACAAGAAAATCTTTGTTTGATTCAAATACAATTTAATTTTCAGTCCTTGGGATTAAGCACAAGACCTTGAACCTACTAGGCCAACCTACTCATAAATTATGCCCCCAGACCCTCGCTGGGTAATTATATACAGGCCTTCAAAGTCTGTGCCATAACCCCATTCCTCTTTTTACATTCATTATGTATACATTTATTATTCAGTGTGTGTGTGTGTGTGTGTGTGTGTGTGTGTGTGTGTGTGTGTGTGACAGCTCAAGTGTGAAGGTCTGAAGACAATATGCAGGACTCAGAGGGAAGGAAAAAAGAAACAAAGAAAGTTCCGTTTTTCTCTCAAAGCACCTTAAATATGAGTCACTTACTCCTTTCTGGGTTAGGAAAATGACAAGGCCACCATCTAGTGATGATAGCAATACACCAAGGGATGAATTCTGCCCAGTCTGTTAGTAGAGGGTTGACCACTTGTACTTCTTAATACACCTATTTCTTTTCAAAACCCAAGTTCTTTAAATGTCTCTTCCCAAATCAAAATTTCGGGATTCAGTTTTGTTTCTCATGTTTGTGTGTTGGGGATGGAACTCTGGCTTCTAAATTTAGTCTGTTGTTGTTTGGTATGAAGTAGTCCAGAGCATGGTAGTCCAGTGGAGGTGTTAGGCTGCCTGTCTTTTTCCTGATGTGTTCTGTACTCACTGTGGGGGTGAGATATCACGTAAGATACCAGATTCAATTCTGGTCCAGGCAAGCATGTGGAGAGGCTCTTCAGAAGGGTCCACAGCAGCCTGCTATCTGGAGCTGTGTGGAAGACAGCCTGAGACAGAATGGGAGTGACAGGTCTCCCCAAAGTGGACATGTGTAGAGGGGTTGTAGAAAAGTGCTGAGAGTGGGAGGAGTTAGAGGAGTGATGTGGGCAGAAGCTGGGAATTTGATGAATGAGGTCAGGGTAATTGGACTGAGAATCAAAGCCAGAAGTGTCAACAGTCTGTTCCAGGGCAGAGTTCAGTCTTGCACTGTGGGTAATCATGTGGTGTAGAACTGGGGTAAGAAGACAAGGTGGTGGAATCTCAGGGTTGTTTTGGTTTGCATTTCTCTGATGAATAAGGATGTTGAACATTTCTTTAGGTGTTTCTTGTCAATTTGAGTTTCCACATTTGAGAATTCTGATTAGCTCTGTTCCCCATTTTTTAATAGGGTTATTTGGTTTTCTGGAGTCTAACTTCTTGAGTTCTTTGTATATATTGGATATTAGCCCTCTATCAGATGTAGGGTTGGTAAAGATCTTTCACAATCTGTCGGTCGCCATTTTAACCCAGAATTGCTCCTGTCTAAAGAAATACAGGGACAAAGAGTGGAGCTGAGACTGAAGCAAAGGCCATCCAAAGGCTGCCCTACTTGGGAATATATTTCACATGCAGACACCAAACCCAGACACTATTGCTGATGTCAAGAAGTGCTTGCTTGACAGGAGCCTGATACAGCCATCTCCTGAGAGCCTTTGCTGAGCCTGAGCAATACAGATGCGGATGCTTGAAGCCAACCATTGGACTGATCACAGGGACCCCAATGGAGGAGTTAGGGGAAGGACTGCAGGAGCTGAAGGGGCCTTATCTGGCATCAGTAGGAGAGAGGCCCTTGGTCCTGTGAAGGCTTGGTGCCCTAGTGTAGAGGAATGCTAGGGTGGTGAAGTGGGAGTGGATGGCTGGGGAAAGCAGAGTAAGGGTTGTGGGATAGGGGGCTTGCAGAGGGGAAACCGGGAAGGGGGATAACATTTGAAATGTAAATAAATAAATCGTCCACTTAAAATAAAAGAAGACAGGGTGGGCTTCAGGGGAAACTTAAACTACTGGCGACCAGGGTGCTACCCAAAGCATCCTGGGAGAGTCAGCAGCTGGCAGTGCAGTGCTGGGAACCTAGCCCAGTGGCTCTCAAACCTTCCAGGTCAGAGGAGCTGCCAGGTTGGGTTTTCAGCCAGAGAGGAGGAAGGTTGTGATCAGTTTCTCTGCTGTTCATAAGGAAGCTTGCTCTGAAATTCTCCTGTGAATGGCTTAGCTTATTGATACATTTTACCTTATATGAACTGAAATAATCCTGAATTGTTTTTCATTATCTATCTGATTGCTAAAATATTCTTTTAGAAAACTGTTATGGTCTGACAGCTTACTCCCCCAGAATAGCTGTAGCCATTTTGTTCCACTCCTGCCAGCTATTTCGTACTGTTGTGTAACATGCCTGCCAGTCATTGACACCGAGAAGAGGCTTAAAGCAAGGACATGCTGACCACATACACTGTTTTGTTTGGTATGATTGTTCTTCAGGAGGTTTGCTAATCTTAAAAATCCACAAAGTTTACATAGGACCCATCAAATCAAAGGTCAATATGAACTGTTATGTCTAAAGTACCTTGAGTCAGAGCTGACTGTTGGGCAGCCCCTCCTGCACCTACGTACGAGCTCACTATGTTTTTAGAGCTGACACTGAAGTATGCAAGTAAAAGGAATGATTCTAATACTCATGCTCTGTTATCTCAATGTTCCAAAGTTCCCCTCTTCACCACCATCCACCTCCATTCCTTACTCAGGACCACTCATTAAAGTTAGCTGATAGTACTTTGCCCAGTAAGCTAACTGCCCCTCTTCTTGCCCTTTAAACTTCTCAGCCTGGTTTTTCTTATAAAAAGCCTACCCTGGGAGCAAACTAGTACAGAAAATAGGCTTCGGAGTCCTTTCTCCAGTCCTGAACATTTGGTAGTAAGTTGTGTGTTTAAAAACCTGCTTAACTGAGATCAGTATTCATATGGTTTGAGTAGCGACTCCTGAACTCCAACAAATACTCTAGAAGAATACTCTAGAAGAATAGAAAATATCTCTTGATGTTTGCAAACCCTAGACTGATTGTGGTCTTGTGTGAGGCCAGTGCAAGTTACTATAGTTGTTGGTTACTGATTACAATGGTTGTATGAAGTCTAGAGAATGGGGTGTCTACTCTTCCTTCTTTTTCCCTTCTTTTCCCTTCTTACTTCCTTTCCCCTCTCTGTTCTTCAGTGTTCTCAGAGCAACACAGATGGTAAGGTGTAACTGACTCTTTTTGACCTGGGACTACACACTGCCTATTTTCTGCATCTGGAACAGCCAAGTCTTTGCATTCTCCACTCCATTGAAAGAAGAAAGGAAGGAAGGAAGGGAGGGAGGGAGGAAGGAAGAAGGAAGGAAGGAAGACATTTTATGTTTTCTTTCAAAGGTCCTTAAGAATGAAGACTCACTACTTGAGGACTAACTTGATCCTGAGCTAGAAAAATTACAAGGCCACCATCTAGTGGTAAAAGCAGTACAGCGCAGAATGAATTCAGCAGGCTTTTAGCCAAAGGGCTGACCACTGACTTCATATTGTTTATTTATTGTTTTGTTATTCGAGGCACGGTTTTTATGTGTGTAGCTTTGGCTATCCTGGAACTCTTTATACCAGGCTGGCCAAAAGATCCGCTTGCCTTTGCCTTAAAGGCTGGAACCGCCATCACCTGCCAACCACTGATTTCTTGAAACACCCATTCCTTTTAAAAATTCAATATACTGAAATGCTTTCCCCAAGTCACAATTGTAGTATTTGGTTTTGGCTTTGGGTGTCTGTGTGTTGAGGACGGGACACTGGCTTCTGAATTTAGCCTGTTATTATCTGGTGTTAAGGATGTAGCCCATAGGAAGGTAGTGAAGTCATCTTGTTAGATTTCCTATCTTTATTTGAAGGGTTAGGAACTGATTATGGGGCTAAGATACGGAGGGGCGGCGGGCTATCAGATTTAGTTCTGGTCTAGGCTGGCAGCAAGCATGTGGCTGAACAGAGGATTGGGGCAGCCTGACTGGTGGAGCTAAGTGGAAGACAGGCTGAGGTGGAATCCGAGAGGCAGGTTTTGGAGGGGCGGAGACTTTCATCAGGAAACAGAGGGGCCAGAGGTTGTTGGAAGATAGGTTGGTGGAGGTTGGGAGTTAGAGTGGGAGGGGATAAAGAAGTGAGCTGTCTGGGAACTGGAACAGTCTGTGAATGATGCTAGGAGAGTGGAGAAAAGGAGTCAAAGTTAGAAGTGCCAAAGGCCCATTCCTGGAAGGAGCTCGTGTCTACACCGTTGGGAATTGCATGATAGAGACCTGTGTGTAGACAACATGGCCAGGCGGTCTCGCAGGACCCAAAAACTGTCCTAAGCCGCAGGTGCAGCCGGGGATGTCCTGGAAGAGTCAACAGTCAGCAGTGTAGCAGCATAGCAGCAGGAAGGGAGGCAGTCCTGGGGCCCTGGAACCTACTAGGTCAGAGGAACTGCCAGGCTGAGAAGGAAGAGGAACAGGGTACGATCAGTTTCATAAGGAAGCTGGCTCTGAAATTCTGCTGTGGTTGTCTTATCCTTGTCGGTAAATTGTATATCATATGAATTGGATGATCGTGATTGTTTGTAATTGATCGTCTGGAGATCTATCTATCTATCTATCTATCTATCTATCTATCTATCTATCTATCTATCTATCTTGGTTTTTGTTTTGTTTTGTTTGTTTTGTTTTTTTCTTTCCAAGACAGGGTTTCTCTGTGTCCTGCTTTCTGGGAATTTACTCTGTAGACCAGTCTGGTCTCGAACTCAGAGATTGACCTACCCTTGCCTTCGTTGCAGGCTGCCATAATTTTCTTATTAGAATACTCAAATAGAATTTTTGAATTTAACTGTTGATGTTTACAAGTTCCTTTACTATTGAAATGGACAAGGTTCTGGACATTTACATTCATCCGTGCTAATTTCCTTGTTATAGTTAGAGACTGGACATTCCTGGAGAACAGTTGGATATTACTTATGAAAAGAGGGTAAAGTCTTTTTCCTTTGTTTTTGTTTTTATCGGAGCAAGGACATCTTGGCAGTTGAGAACTAGGGAATAGTACAAAATATCAACAGGCAGTAAAGGTTACACAAGAGATTTATTGGGAAGAAAAAAGAGAGTAGCAGTTGACCCTGAAAAGAAAGACAGCAGAAGACTCAGTGAAGTGTGTGGCTTTTACAGAGTCTTTGGAGCATATCCAGTCATCGAGTGGAAAAGCACACTAAGGTGGAATTATTGCTTAGCCATTAATGCTGAAACATTGTTGGTTATTAATACCAAGTCATGGGGAGAGGATTTCCAGGACTCAGAGTTTTAGGGCAGGCCAGGGGCAGGATGAGTTTCCCCTGGCCTTGTGGAAATCATCCTACAGGAATGTCTGAAGATCGGAGTCTGAAAATGTTGTGGGTTTGTTTTGTTTTGTTATGCTTTTTGTTTGTTTGCAAGTTCACAAGGATGATTTTAAACATTAACATTTAAAAGTAAACTTTTTATTCAACATTAATTTTCTACCTGAGATGTTGGAACACTGTTTTGTAAAGACAGCGTGCTGAAAACTGTCTTAGCCAGGCCTGGTTGTACAGGACTTGAATCCCAGTACTCTGGATGCAGAGATAGGAGGATATCAGTGAATTCCTCACTATTGTGATCTACAGTGAGATCCTATCACAAAAAGAAAAACCAAAATAGGACTGGAGAGATGGCTCAGTGGTTAATGGGTCCTGAGCTCAATTCCCAGCAACCCCATGGTGGCTTACAACCATCTATAATGGCATCCAATGCCCTCTTCTGTTGTGTCTGAAGACAGCTATGGTGTACTCATAAAAATAAAAAAAATAAATCTTTAAAAAATAAAATAAACAGAAAGAAAAGCAAAATGTTTCTTCTGGTACTAAATTTTTATTATTGCTTGTTGGCATCTGGAAAATCACAGCGTGCTGTTTACTTTCACAGTTAGAAAGGGCATTCATTATAACCCAGGAGCTAATGGCACACTTCCATAATTTCAGCACTACTAGGACAGTCAGGTGCATCTTAGAGTATGGTGCCAGCCTGATCTACGTCATGAGTTTGGGGACAGACAGAGGTACACTGAGAAAACCTGTTTCAGGAAGAAAATAAAAAGAATTGTGTGTGTGTGTGTGTGTGTGTGTGTGTGTGTGTGTGTGTGTGTGTGTGTGTGTGTGTGTGTTTGAATGAAAAAGCATTGGACTATGGGGCAATATTAGAAAGTATCTTGAGTAATTATGAACACTCATCTACATACAAAAATATCCACAATAGTCTTTTGTTTCCTTGGTTCAAGAAAAACACTCTGTCCATGGATATATGACTAAGCTATTATTTTTGGTTACCATGTGTGTTTTGTTTAACAACTGAATTCACAATGATATTCTTTATGTCTCAGAACTCACCACGTAGATCAGGCTGGACTAGAACTCACAGAGTTTCATCCACTTCTTTTCTCAGAAGAAGTGCTAGGATTAAGGTGTGTACCAAGTCACTATTCAAACGGTTGTTTGATATTTTGTGGTCACTTCACAGTCATTGGTTTGACTGAGGAATTCTCCCAGAAGGAAGGACAATGTCAGGACCCTGCTGGGAGGCTTTGTACAGAGACTAGATTTTTTCTTTTGTTATCTTTATTAACATGAGTATTTCTTATTTACATTTCGATTGTTATTCCCTTTCCCGGTTTCCAGGCGAACATCCCCCTAACCCCTCCTCACTCCCTTCTATATTGGTGTTCCGCTCCCCATTCTCCCCACATTTCCGCCCTCCCCCCAACAATCACATTCACCAGGGGTTCAGTCTTGGCAGGACCAAGGGCTTCCCCTTCCACTGGTGCTCTTACTAGGCTATTCATTGCTACTTGTGAGGTTGGAGCCCAGGGTCAGTCCATGTATAATCTTTGGGTAGTGGCTTAGTCCCTGGAAGCTCTGGTTGGTTGGCATTGTTGTTCACATGGGGTCTCGAGCCCCTTCAAGCTCTTCCAGTCCTTTCTCTGATTCCTTCAATGGGGATCCTGTTCTCAGTTCAGTGGTTTGCTGCTGGCATTCACCTATGTATTTGCTGTATTTTGGCTGTGCCTCTCAGGAGAGATCTACATCCGGCTCCTGTCGGCCTGTACTTCTTTGCTTCATCCATCTTGTATAATTGGGTGGCTGTATATGTATGGGCCACATGTGGGACAGGCTCTGAATGGGTGTTCCTTCTGCCTCTGTTCTAAACTTTGCCTCTCTATTCCCTCCCAAGGGTATTCTTGTTCCCCTTTTAAAGAAGGAATGAAGAATTCACATTTCGATCATCCTTCTTGAGTTTCATATGTTCTGTGCATCTAGGGTAATTCGAGCATTTGGGCTAATATCCACTTATCAATGAGTGCATACCATGTGTGTTTTTCTGTGATTGGGTTACCTTACTCAGGATGATATTTTCCGGTTCCATCCATTTGCCTATGAATTTCATAGTCATTGTTTTTGATAGCTGAGTAGTATTCCATTGTGTAGATGTACCACATTTTCTGTATCCATTCCTCTGTTGAAGGGCATCTGGGTTCTTTCTAGCTTCTGGCTATTATAAATAAGGCTGCTATGAACATAGTGGAGCATGTGTCTTTGTTATATGTTGGGGCATATTTTGAGTATATGTCCAAGAGAGGTATAGCTGGGTCCTCAGGTAGTTCAATGTCCAATTTTCTGAGGAACCTCCAGACTGATTTCCAGAATGGTTGTACCAGTCTGCAACCCCACCAACAATGGAGGAGTGTTCCTCTTTCTCCACATCCTCGCCAGCATTTGCTGTCACCTGAGTTTTTGATCTTAGCCATTCTGACTGGTGTGAGGTGAAATCTCAGGGTTGTTTTGATTTGCATTTACCTTATGACTAAAGATGTTGAAAACTTCTTTAGGTGTTTCTCAGCCATTCGGCATTCCTCAGCTGTGAATTCTTTGTTTAGCTCTGAACCCCATTTTTTAATAGGGTTATTTGTCTCCCTGCAGTCTAACTTCTTGAGTTCTTTGTATATTTTGAATATAAGCCCTCTATCTGTTGTAGGATTGGTAAAGATCTTTTCCCAATCTGTTGGTTGCTGTTTTGTCCTAAAAACAGTGTCCTTTGCCTTACAGAAGCTTTGCAGTTTTATGAGATCCCATTTGTCGATTCTTGATCTTAGAGCATAAGCCATTGCTCTTTTGTTCAGGAAATTTTCTCCAGTGCCCATGTGTTCGAGATTCTTCCCTACTTTTTCTTCTATTAGTTTGAGTGTGTCTGGTTTGATGTGGAGGTCCTTGATCCACTTGGACTTAAGCTTTGTACCGGGTGATAAGCATGGATCGATCTGCATTCTTCTACATGCTGACGACCTCCAGTTAAACCAGCACCATTTGTTGAAAATCCTATCTTTCTTGCACCTCACACAGTAATAGTGGGAGATTTCAACACCCCACTCTCATCAAAGGACAGATCATGGAAACAGCAATTAAACAGAGACATAGACAGACTAAGAGAAGTCATGAACCAAATGGACTTAACAGATATTTATAGAACATTCTGTCCTAAAACAAACAGATATACCTTCTTCTCACCACCTCATGGTACTTTCTCCAAAATTGATCATGTAATTGGTCATAAAACAGGCCTCAATAGATACAGAAAGATAGAAATAATCCCATGTATCGTATCAGACCACCACATGCTAAAGCTGGTCTTCAACGAAAATAAAATTTAAAATCACAAGTGAACAGAGATAGGAAAGTAGTACAAGAGACACAGAAAGACATAAGTTGTTAATGTTTATTAGTTGGTGATATAACACCAATGACAGCTGTTTAGGACAACTATTACTTAATTCAATTCACATATTGTTTCAGAAACACATTAAATATATACCCATCAAAATTGATATAATTTTATTTAATAATTTATTCAAAAGATATGCAATTAAAACATTAAGCAATACTTTAGATGTTAAAATATTATATCACCCTAAGAATTAGTAATTATAAAAATAATAAGATATATGCTCATTCAGTTAGAAATTATCCTTTTAAATTGATATAAGTTGTACAAAATATTTAGAAATATTGTTTGATTGATAATGAAAATTATCTAAGTAAATGCATGCTCATAGGTACATGCATATAAGCTCAAATTCATATATATATACATGTATATACTAACAGTTAACTGTATTCTTTGAATAAACCATTCATATCTGTATTAAGTAGTGTCCCATCCTGCAGGACAGTCAACGCGGGTTCAGAGGGTACTTGGAAGAGAATGGGGTACCAGAGACGTGAAGGAGGACACCAAGACAAGAGTCTGAACAAAGTGACAAATTTATTTTTTCCCAAGGCTGAATTTATACCATAGCAGGGGTAACAGAGGGAGAGAGGAAGTGGGAAGCATATATGCAGGCCAGGGAGACTGCTCCTGTGGTCAGGCAATTGGCTGACATCAACAGGATGTCAGAAAGGTCACAAGTTTGTCATATCATTAGTCATCCTGACCACCACAAATTTGTCATATCATTAGGCATCCTGATGACTAGATGTTGGTTTCCCAGAAAGGTCACAAGTTTGTCATATCACTAGGCATCCTGATCGCCAGATTTGTATTAGTCTTCTGCAGTTGTCTGGGGATTTTCCATGAACCCAGTCATACGTAACTCTAACTATAACATTAACATCAATAATGGAGGGTTTTAATGGCATCTTTCCCAACAAAATAGATAATGTACTACACTTCTAATTGTCAGAGTATGATAATGTACAAAATAAAATTGTGTAAAACCTCTCAGTTTACACATGTATTTTAATACAATTTTTTATGCAAAGAAAGCAGGAATCACTGGACATACTAGAGTAATGGATAATGATCATGAAGGAACTTGTAGTTGGGAAATGCCAGGCAACTAATATAGACATATTGGTGAGGAACTAACTGCGATTACTAAAAAAAGGTTAAGCACATAATATGTATTCAGGAGCATGTAAAATAAACCACATAAGGCTCATCAAGAGAAGATTGGGTTTTGACTCTGGACTCAAGTAAGTATGGATATTCCATGTTTGTTTTGATGGGAGAATTGGGCTCCGATGGTGCCATGTAGTCTTGGTTTCTGTTGCTTGGGTTCCTGCGCTTGCCTCTCGCCATCAAATTATCTCTAGTGTTACTTTGTTCTGCTATTTCTGACAGTGGCTAAACTGTCCTATAGGCCTGTGTGTCAGGAGTGCTGTAGACCTGTTTTCCTCTCTTTCAGTCAGTTATGGGGACAGAGTGTTCTGCTTTCGGGCCTGTAGTTTTTCCTTTCTACAGGTTTTCAGCTGTTCTTGTGGACCTGTGCCTTGAGTTCACCAGGCAGGTCACTTGCAGCAGATAAGTTAGTCTTACCTGTGGTCCCGAGGCTCAAGATCGCTCATGGGTTCTGCCCACGGGGCTCTCCATGAGTGGCAGCAACCAGGAAGATCTGCGCCCGCCTCTTCGGGGCCTCCGTGCACCAGGGTTCCAGATGGCCTCGGTGTTTTCCTCTGGAATCAGTAATGTGTGCAGAGAGCAGTCTCTTCTGGTTTCGCAGGCGTGTCTGCCTCTCTGAAGGTTTAGCTCTCCCTCCCACGGGATTTGGGTGCAGAGAACTGTTTATCCGGTCTGTTTCCTTCAGGTTCGGGGTGTCTCAGGCAGGGCTCCTGCTGCTCCTGGGCCCTCCCCCACAGGAACCCAGAGGCCTTGTACAGTTTCCTCTTGGGTCAGGGATGTGGGCAGGGTGGGCAGTGTTGGTGGTCTCTTCCGCTCTGCAGCCTCAGGAGTGCCCACCTGACCAGGCGGTAAGGTATCTCTCCCACGGGTTCTGGGAGCAGAGAGCTGCTGCGGGCCGGGATCCGCGGGTGTGGGACTTCCTCAAGTAAGTATGCTAAAGAGATCTGGCCCTGCTTATACCCATGCAAGATGGAGGCACTTGCCCAGACAATGAACCCCACAAAATGAAAAGCAGAAACTAACAGCATTGTTGTATACAGTACATCACTGGTTTTATTCAGGCAAATTGCATGACAATATTCCATATCTTTGCTTGCTGTGTTATACTTGCTGAATAATGCTCTCACATACACAAAATTTAGACTACTGACAAACATGCACAGGATGCAGCTGAGGTACATACAAGACCAAATGTATTTGTATATTCTTCCTTGAAGTACTATCCATCTGGAGTCTCAAAAGCCTGAAAGACACTTGAGAAAGTAGTGGTGCCTGTGCACTCACCTCTGCCCACTCTGTGAATATAGCAAAGTCATTTGCATCCAGAATCATTGAAAAAATATTTGCAACAAAAAATGCCATTATTTGGGGGACACTCCTTTGCAAAGTAGACTTAAGATTTTGGCTAGAATGAAGAACATCAGCATTCAGTTTGTGTACCTTAACCAGTACTTCTGAGGTTAACAAGATACTACTGGAGGAGATAGGAAATGCCCCAAATGTAATGACAGTCTGTGAAATGAAGATAACTCGTACTACAAGGTTACTGGCTGTAACTAGGTAGCAGGTCCTGCTGTCAGTCCAAGGAACCTGCATGGGAAGATAAAGCCAAGACTGCATTTATTGTGTCATTCAGAATAAGTCTCACTATACATAATCTTCTGACTTTACTTTCTCTGTGTGATTATGCTAGTACAGTAACTTATATTCATACATCATACACAAAGCTCTGCCGTGAACTGTTTACAGCATGTGGGGCAGCAATCACTGGACTTAAATGGTTATAAAAATTATAAAATAAAGTTAAAAAGGGTATAATGTAAAATCTAAAAATAATTGAATGATGGTTAGAGAGTCTTTTTAACTTTACACTCCATTTAAGACTGAAATGGAGTCTTAAAACTGGCTGAGTCAGTGGGAGAGAAAATTAAGTGACCCAACACTCTTTGTGCCTTCTAGCTGATGGAGTTTTTATAGCAATGTATTTAAATATATTATCAGGTTCTATGCAATCCTAACAATATAAACCCAACAAAAATGAAATAATTTTATTTAATAATTTATTCAACAAATATAAATTAAAAACTTGAGTAATATATTCATGGCTTCATTTTTTTGCTGCAACATAATTCCAAGTAGTCATAAATATTTACTTTGTTTTTTAATTATAACATAAGTAAATATTGAGCTCTCTCAGTTAATGTTAGAGAAATTAGGTCATTATAAAGCAACCAGAACTTACATCATGATAAACTATTTGTAAAAGGGCAAAATCCTCACAATAACAGAACAGACCCAGTATGCCTTACATGATAGATGTTAGGAATAGTTCTAATGATCCTTTTCAAATAATTGTCTTAGTCATATATCATTTAGTCAACCTCATGGGGAGAAAGACTAATATTTGTAAAACTGTTTTGTATATCAACAATACTTTAATGCCAGGGCATAGTTTACTCAATATGCTACCCGTTTTTTCTGCTCTGATAACTCACAGTGAGTCACAGAGGTTTCTACCTTTACACTCTGCCTTTCAGGTGGCAGTCTTTTTCACTCCCTGTACTATTCTTGTTACCTAGTTATAATATCTACCTGTCCACATAGATTAGTAGGTCAGCTGGACTCAGTAAACCACTGCTTGAGATATGGGTCTGTAAATTTGTTATCTCCCCTTCTCTAAGACCAGCATTTCATTTTCAGTAGCAATTGGAAATAACAAGCTATGGACTCTTCAGAGAAACACCTCCTAGCTGATTATTAGCTAAGACAAAAGTCTTTTCTGAAAATGACTTAAGTGATTGATAAGGAGACTGGGGAGGGTCTTCCTTGCTTATCCTTTATTGATGGGGGAAAGAGTATCTCACAGGAAAGAAACTGGAAGCACTGAAGTCTGACATAAGAAGGATAAAGTAAGTTTTGTGCCTCAACAAGTTCCTGGTTTTCTCAGAAGTAACTTTCCACACTCTGGAATTGTATTTTTATACTTAATTTCTTTCCATTGCTTTTTAATTTTAGATACAAGAATATTAAGAAATGCGACAAAAATGACTAGATGTGTGGGAATTTCCCACTATTGCACGTCTTTCATCTTTTTATGATGTTAATTCTCTGATTGCAAAGCTCTTTAAACACTCACCAGTATACTTATCATCTATTTGATAATTCCTTCCTCAAGAAGCCAAAATAATATGGTTACATACCTGTAGAGGGAGGTGTTGGTTCCTGATTGTGTCAATAAAAAAGGTAGAAGTCAATTGCACGGCGAAGGGCAAAAGGTGGGATGGGATGTGCAGGTCCCAGGAGGAAAAGAAGGGACACAGGTGGAGAAAAAGAATTAGGACCAGGCCTTTTGATGAGTAGGAGTCTTCAGTCATGTATGTCTTTGTGCACTTAGAGTTTGTAGTTTCTGCTACCTGTGGGGGCTGAGGAGGTTGGAAGAAGCCAGTTGATAGGATTAAAGCAGGAAATTATTTGCCCCACCATTAAGTTATGTGGCTAGTTTTAAAGTAATAAAGTTGTCTAGTGTTTTCTCTCTGCAGACCAAAGTTGGGCAGGAGGAGAAAGAAGGCAGCCTGGGTGGCTGTTGATGGCTTGGAGAAGCTAACAGGGAGGGGCTGGGGGAGTGATTGCAGCTCCCATAAAGAATGGCCAGCTGGCTGTTCTTGGAGCTGAGTAAGCCCAGATTACATCACAGAGCCCAGCCCAGAGCTTAGGTGCTTCCAGATAGGCGGCAGCATGGTTTTTTTAAACTACCTGCTACACATACCTGTATACTAGTTACTGGTCAGAGAGGACTAGACACCCAGAATGAAATTCAGCATTTGACATTGCTCTTGGTCCACTCCTAATTTTCTGATCCATAATTATATTATAATTTCCTCCTGCTCCAGATGGGTTATCCTTTTTGTGTAGGTGATAGAGAAATTAATTATAAATAGGCTAGAAAACTCTTCATACTGCCTAGGTTACATAGTACTAGCTTACATACTACTAGGTTGCCTGCAAAGGAGAGATATCAATGGTCTATTTGTAATGGAACAGTGCATTCTACAGTACTGATCTGGTAAACAAAATGTGTGAATTGGTCAACACTGACAAGATTCTTTATTGGATAACCAAATGTTCTTTTCATTGGGTTTGAAATACATTGCAGAGGAGCAGATACACTCCTGAGACTGTGAATATATCAGGAAATATTTAAACCCAATGAGGACACACTGAAATTGTTTTGTTAATTTTTCATGTTGTCAAAATGCCTCCTAAATATTTACATGTATACCTGGATATAGGATTCTTCCAAACTTCTGCAACAGAAGTTTCTTATTACAGTGGGTCGTGGCAAATACAAAGAAGAATTCTGTTCAAAGTAGTTGTTATAATAAACACACAGTGTACTGCTAAAATAAGCAGTTGTGAGTATTCAACTCTTGATGAGACAAGTGCCAAGTGTTACCCATCAACCTGAGGCATAAGAATGGGTGGAAAATTTCCAGAAGTTCAGAAGATAAGCAGGTTTGATATAAATGTTGTCTTTGTCATATGATAAGGTTCCTACACCAAAAAACTCACAGCATGTGCAGTTACATAAACAAACCTGCAAATATTAAGTAAACTAAATTATCCAGGATAGAAGTTATGAGAGCCTATTTAGGTCAGACTGGTGGCTGAGGAGCTGTTAGCAGGTGTTGGCCACTAGAGAAGGAAGATCATGCCTACACAAAGAAGTTCATATCTCTAAATAGTGCCACTCCCTCACCAAGCATTTTCAAACCAACATAACAGTATTCCTTTTGATTTACCTAAACCTGTCCTACTTTGGTGTTTCTGATTCCCTTTTCTGCACTATGATCATTATTCAAATGTGGGTATTAGTTTCTAAGGTCAGTAATAGCATATCTAACCTCATAAATATTGTTGTGTCTCTTGGTAGAATGCTTCAAAGTCTCTAGTTTCATACTAAGATCTTTTTTTTTTATTAACTTGAATATTTCTTATATACATTTCGAGTATTATTCCCTTTCCCGGTTTCCGGGCAACCATCCCCCTCCCCCCTCCCCTTCCTTATGGGTGTTCCCCTCCCCACCCTCCCCCCATTGCCGCACCCCCCCGCAACAGTCTAGTTCACTGGGGGTTCAGTATTAGCAGGACCCAGGGCTTCCCCTTCCACTGGTGCTCTTACTAGGATATTCATTGCTACCTATGAGGTCAGAGTCCAGGGTCAGTCCAAGTATAGTCTTTAGGTCATACTAAGATCTTAATAGTATAATTTCTTTCTCCATTATCTTGTAAAAGTAGCCCTCTCCTGGATAATAAAAATGGTGTCAAACATTGTAACTCTGTAGACCAATGCTTATACCTTACTTCCTACATTATCTTTCAGTAAAAGATATTGTTATAATATACTGTTCTTGGAATGATATGAACAATACTGAACATATTCTTAATAGGGAACTGATGATTGATCTCATTTGGATAACATGAAATCAACTTGGTAAGCCAATAACTGTTACTGTAATGATTTATAGGTGAGGAATTTAACAAGGAAGAGAAATGGTTCAAACACATCAGTATTTCTAAATTCCATCCAAGTGAACATTGGATTTCAGGAAAAGTGAAAAACTGGAATGCTTTGTACAACCTAAACATAGATCAAGACAGTTTGCAGATCTTCCTCTGCAGGAATTTCTTGGTCAAAATCTCTTCCAAGTAGTGTTGCTGGTCTCTGCTTTTAGGAAGTTCTGGTCTCTGATTCTTCTAAGTTACTTGACTGGTCTCTTTCCATTTCAGGCATCTAAGATATTGGATCCTCTAAGCTATTATGGAATTTGAGACTACCTGGGAAAGATGACCAGACAAAAGTATTTTCAATCTATAAGATTAATAAAACAATAGGAGAAGGATGTGAAAATATTTCATCCCAGCACTCAAAAAGCAGAGGCAGGAGGATCTCTGTGATTTCAAGGGCGACCTTGTGTACAGAGAGTTTCAAGATAAACAGTACTACACAGAGAATCCATGTCTCTGAAAACCGTGTATCAAACACTAAAAAAGCAAGCAAGCACACAAATAATAAATATTTTAAAAGTTTATTTATAAAAACATGGAAACAACAGTTTCATTTGATAATTCGTGAGCTGCTATGAAAGGGCAAGACAGAAACTGTAGCTTTTACAGCATAAAACACAATCATTTCAAGCCAGGATTTTCTGCTACTTGGGGCATTATCATTTTTTTTCTTAGCAAGCAGTTAAGTGAGATTTCTGAAGGAGAATGAATGCCTGGTAGATACTTTAGAATAATAATTAAAAAGTAAGTAGAAAGAGAAACAATTTTTGGAAAAGTACCATGTGGCTCTGACATCAGTTTACTCTTTAGATTGCTGTTAATACTAAACACCTGATGGGTTGGATCTTAGGGTCATGGTTTATACATATTATACTTAAAAACCTTAGGTAAGATATCTTCCTTTCAGTCTGCAACTCTGCTTGGGACCATTCCTGCCCCTTTCCCACATGTTAGAGTCATCCTTTCTCCCAGGAGATCTGCTGTAAACAGAGTCACAGGGGACTATCCTATCCCAGGATACCTATCCAATACCTATCCCAGCTGGGACCACATGGAGTCCAGAGGTCACAGGACCTATCCAACCTCCCAGAGACACATCTTCCTTCCAGTCTGCAACTCAGGGTAGAATGAGTGTTCTTGCCTGTCTCCCACACCCCAAAGCCTATATGTCCCTTAGAAGATCTACTGTAAGTAGGGACACATCTTTCCTGTCTCCCAGTAAGTCTTCCCCAACCATGGACGGAGGAGGCGACCCTAAACAGAGACAGCATTGTCTACCTCCCAGGAGACCTGCTCTAACCCAGTTCACATAGCTTATCTTGCCTACAAGAAGGGACAGGCTCCAGTCCAAGACAACCAGGCCAGTTATCACCAGAAATAACAAGATTGCAAGAGGCAAGCACAAGGACATAAGCAACAGAAGCCAATGAAACTTGGCACCATCAGGACACAGTTACCACACTACAGCAAGCCCTGGATACTTTAAACACACCTGAATCACAGGATTCTGACAAAAACTCCCATCTCATAAAGATTATAGAGGCCTTTAAGGAGGACATAAATAACTCCCTCAAAGAAATACACAACACAGGCAAACAAGTATAAGTACTTAAAGAGGAAACTAATCCATAAAGAAATATAGGAAAGCACAATCAAACAGGTAAGGAAATTGAAAATAATAGTCCAAGTCCTAAAAATGGAAATAGGTACAATAAAGAAATTACAAAAGAAGGCCACCCTGGAGTTGGACAACTTAGGAAAGAGATCAGGAGCTACAGAATAAATGACATAGAAGAATCTCAAGACTAGAAGATATCAAAGGAGATATTGACACATCAGTCAAGAAAACACAAAATTCAAAAAGCTCCTAACCTCAAACATCCAGAAAACACAGGACACAATGTAAATTTGTAAATTTCCCAGTGTAGGAGAATACCAGAGTGGGTGGGTGGGGGAACACACTCGCAGAAGCAGGGTTAAGGGGATGGAATAGGAGGTTTCTGGAGGGGAAACCAGGAAAGGGGATAACAATTCAAATGTAAATAAAGAAAATATCCATTAAAAGAAAAGGAAAAAAATTAAAGAAATTAGAAATTCCAAAAGAAGTAAAGAAAATCCTCCCATCACATAATAATCAAAACACTAAATGCTCAGAACAAAAGAAAGAACTGTAATTGTAAACTCTCAATCACCATAGATGAAAAAAAGACAAGATATTCTATGAGAAAACCATATTTAAAATATATATTTCTACTAATACAGCCTTACAGAAATTACTAGATGGAACAACTCTAAAACAGGGACGGTAACTATATCACAAAAAAAAAAGAAAGAAAAAAAAAGGAATTAAACATCTCACAACAAATCCAAATGAAGAGAATCCCACATACACATAATACCACCTCTAAAACCAAAAATAACAGGAAATAACAATGATCAGTCTTTAATATCTCTCAACATCAATGCAGTCAATTTCCCTATAAAATGACATAGGCTAGTAGACTGAATACACAAATAGTATCCAGCATTTTGCAGCAAACATGAAACAAAAATCAGTGACAAGAACAGATACTACCTCAGACTAAAAGGCTAGAAAAAAGTTTTTCAAGCAAATGGCCTCAAGATACAAGTGGGATTAACCATTCTAATGTTCAATGAATTAGACATTTAGCCAAAATTTATCAAAAGAGTTGAGAAAAGACAGTTTTGACTCATCAAAGAAAAAAATCTACCCAGATGAAGTACTTCAATTCTCAACAACTATGGTCAGAATGCAAAGAAACTCACATTCGTAAAAGAAACTTTAGTAAAGCTCAAAACATACATTGAACCTCACACACTATTAGTCAGAGACTTTAACACCTCAGTGTCATCAATGGACAGACCATTGAAATAGAGACTAAATAGAGACACAGTGAAACTAACAGAAGTTATGAACCAAATGTATTTAACAGATATCTAAAAAACAGTTTACTCTAAAAAAGACTATACCTTCTTCTTAGAACCTCGTGGTACCTTCTCCAAAATTGACAAGATAATTGGCCTCAAAACAAGCTTCAACAGATACAAAAAGATTGAAACAATCCCATGCATCCTATCAGATCACTACTGACTAAGGAGGGTCTTTAATAACAACAAAAACAACAGAATACCCACATACTCAAGGAAGCAGAACAACTCTCTATTTAATGATAACTTAGCCATCATCAAGTTAAATGGAGAGAAATTTGAAGCAATCCCACTAAAATCTGAGACAAGGTTGTCCACTCTATCCCTATTTATTCAATATAGTATTTATAGTTCTAGCTAGAGAAATTACAGAACAAAAGGAGGTCAAAGCGATACAAATTGGAAAGAAGGAAATCAGTATTTGCAGATGATATTATAGTATACACAAGCGACCCCCAAAATTTTACTAGAGATCTCCTATAGCTGATAAACAACTTCAAGATATTGGCAAGATATAAAATTAACTCAAATTATTCAGTAGCCTTTCTCACTACAATGAATAAATGAGGTGAGACAAAAATCAGGAATATCACAATAGTGATAAATAATACAAAGTATCTTGGTGTAACTATAACCAAGCAAGTGAAAGATCTGTATGACAGAACTTCAAGTAACTGAAGAAAGAATTTGAAGAAGACATCAGAAGATAGAAAGATCTCCCATGCTCCTGGATGGTAGGAATAACATAGTTTAAAAAGGCTATTGTGTGTGGGATTGTAAACTTGTATAACCACTCTGGAAATCAATCTGGAGGTTCCTGAGAAAATTAGAAATACTTCTACATGAAGACTCAGGTATAAACCTCCTGGGAATATACCCAAAAGATGCTCTACTGTATAACAAGAACACATATTCCACTATGTTCATAGCAGCCTTATTTAACAAATAGAAGCTGTTACCAACTCAGATGTTCCTCATTGGAAGAGTAATATAGAAAATGTGGTACATTCACACAATATAGAATGCCACTTAGCTATTGAAAACGAGGACTTCACAAATTTTTCAGGCAAATGGACTGAGGTAATCCAGACCCCAAAGTACATGGTATGTACTCACTGATTGGTGGATTTTAGCTTAAAAGTTAAGAAAATTTATGATTCATAGAACACATGAATATTAATAAGAAGACCCATGTGTAGATGGTTCAATTCCACTTAGATTGGAAACAAAATAATCATAGGAGGCAGAGGAAGGGAGGGACCTTCCTAGGAGATGGGTTGGGGAGGGAAAAGGAGAAATATGATCAGGTATGGTGGGAGCCAGGATAGAGGACCAAAGGGCCAGGAGAATGAATAGAAATATGTAGCAGTGTGAGTGGAGGAAGGGTGCAAAGCAGTAGAAAATCCCAGACATTAAGGATGTCAGAGGCTCCTAGGACCCAATTGGGATGACCTCAGCTGAAATGCCCAAGAGACCATCTCCAGTAGATAGACATGATCCCCAATTGAGGGACATGGTTACCCATCTATCTCACATATTTTGACCCAGAATAGTTCCTGTCTAAAAGAAATTCAGGGACAAAAACATGGAGCAGAGACTAAAGTACAGGTCATCCAGGGACCACTCCAACTTGGGATAAATCCCACATGCAGACACAAAATTCTGACACTATTGCAGATGCCAAGCTGTGCCTGGCACAGCTGTTCTCTGAGTGATTCATCTATTACCTTATTGAGACAGATGCAAATATATACAGCCATCAGTTGAACTGAGGTCTGGCACCCATATTGAAGAGTTACAGGAAGGACTGAAGGAACTGAAGGGGAATGCAACCCCATAGGAAGAATAACAGTAGCAACTAATCAGACCCAGGAGACTAGGTCACCATCCAAAGAGATGCCTGGTCTGATCTAAGTGGGATGATATGCACTTTGTCCTGTGGAGCCTTGATGCCTCAGAAAAGGGAGAGGCTAGATGAGTGAGGTAGGAATGTATGGTTAGGTGGATGTGGGAGCACTCTCTTAGAGGTAAAGGGGAGGGAGGATTGTGTGGGAGTCTTATGGAGGGGGAATCAAGAAGAGGGACAGTATTTGAAATGTAAATAAATAAAATAATAAAATAATTTTTAGGTAAGGTGATGACTACTCAGTTTTTCTTTTTTTCCAGACTACACATTTGAAACTAAAATTGAAATGCAGCTAGTTACTATGACAAAGCACCACAGTTTCTATGAGAATTTTTCTTCTCAGTTAATAGCTCTTGAAACTTTGAAGTCAAGAATTACACTCCCCTCCTTTCATGAGGAAAATTATGCATCTGAACTTATAGAAAACTTATGTCCTACCAAAGACTCTCTGTTAGTCAACAATAGTTGCCATGAATAGAACATCGTACAGAGCTGAACTAAAGGAACATCCAAAAATTCTGGTTTTTTTTTTTATGAAAAGAAGTTCAAATTTAGGCTAATCACTCCATAGTTGTTGTGAAATTTTCTATATATTTGAGGCTAAAAGACATTCCCAATGCATCAAAGATGTTCTGAAACCATTTCTGTATTTGCTTCAAGAGTACAAAAATTACATGCGTGCATTAAATGTTTCCCAGATATAAGGCTCAGCAATTTACTTCAGAGATAACATTAAAACTTTTCTTTTGCTTCATGACCTTAAAAGGCACATGTGAATCTTTAAAAACTGTAACACTTGTGGCATATACAGACACCGCACTTTCAGGTTGGACTGCTTCACACCACTTTTGGTATTTACCTCAGTGTGGTATTTTTATCATTTGGACTGTTATATGATATTGTAAAAATATTTTCCCCACTGTTCTCAAACTCCTTAACAGCTTGAAGAGGCTACAATACATTAGATGACTGAAAGAGTCAGTGATGACCAAGTTACATGAAAGAAGGAAAGATCAAAATTTCCTAGAGAAAGCAGAGAACAGTCTTCACAAAATATCACAGATCTTGTAAATGTCTTTCTCCACATCTACTCTCTATGGATTAATTTCCCTACACCTTTTACATGCTTAAATTTCTTAGCTTTCACTGATTAAAACTTATTGTTGTAATTTGAAACAGGATCTGACAAACTCAGAGGAGAGAATTTGAACTGAGAAAACATATCCATCAGTTTCCTTAAAGAAGAATCTATACTATATTTTCTTTAGTGGTGATTAGTTTCGAAAGTTTCAATCCAAAGTCACTTCCTCTTCTCTAAGACATCATGTCTGAGTTGTATGGATAAGAAGGCTGAAAAAGCCATGACGAAGAAGGCAGTTAAACAATACTCCTTTATCTTGCAGGAATCTTTTCCTGCCTCGAACTTTTTTCCATGCTTGATTTCTGCTCCTCAGTAATGGAGTATAGGCTGAGATTTGTAAAATGAGGTAAACTCTTTCTCATCAAGTTTATTGTGTTCATAGTGTTTGATCAAAGGGGTTAAAAGCTATATCAGGTATTGGTATCTCTCTGTTATCTTTTCTCTGACAAATGTTAACAATTTCTATGGAGAACTGCAGAATGACTTTGTTTCTTTGAGTTAGAACGGTTACTAGGTTATAATGAAAATATAGAAGCAAGCAGAACAAATGATGGAGATTGCCTTCTGGAGTTTCAGAGAGATGTAAAGTCTCTCTCAAAACAATTTATGCCATGTTTTATTTTAATAAACTGTAGGGTCTCGTTATCTTGTGCTGAAGAAGTTGCTTTGATACCATGAGACAAGAACCTCTAGAGTAAAAGTTTTTCTTTATTACAAGAAAAGACGGTGGTCAGCTGGGGTTTAAGAATGGACTGTCATTAAGAGAGATGAGCATGTATGAGGGAAAATCACCTAAGACTGTTTACTTCAGAGTCAGCACACAGAAACTGAGATTCAGAATAGGACAAGACTGCAACTCATGCTCTCAGACAGACTTGGTATTGTTTAAGAGTCACCTAGGTATTACTGGTTATGAAAGGCTGCTGGGGTTCATGAAGAGCATATGAGGCTTGGCACAATGTCAGGATTGGGATACATAAAGAAAGGACTTGGGTAGCTATTGGTAAAAGTTCAATCCAGTTGCACTAGAATAACAAAGGTTTAAGGAGCAGTGTGGAATATTTGATCGATTGGCACATAGTCACAGTGTCAGAGTCCCTGAAGAAAGCCCAGCAGAAGGTAATGATGAACACTCCAGTGAAGTTGCAGCAGGGCATTGCAAAATTTTGGAGTCACCATTATGATGAGTCAATCACCAAGAGCATCCCCAACTGTAAAGCAGAGCTGCCTGAGCCCAAGAGACTGGCTGTGTTTATTTACTGTTAGAGGCCAGAGCTAAAGAAGTTATTGCAAGCCATTTGGAGGAACATTGAAAGGAGTTACTTACACAGTTTGCCCTTTCATTTTGCTATGTTAAACTATGTTGTGACTCTGATATTTCCAATTAGAAGTAAGAGAGTATTCAAGTTAAGTTTGAAAACATAGAACCCACAAATTAAGAAGTATGAACATTTAAATAAACTTTTCAGTTTTAATGAAAATTGGAGTTTTAGAGTGACTATGTTTGGTACATAAAGGTTCTTAGATGTTATAGATAATTTTGGTATTTTAGAGAGATATGAATTTTGAAAGGAATTTTGGATGTTGAGCATTTTAACAAAAATTGAACTGCTTGACCGCAGGGAGACAAATAACCCTATTAAAAAATGGGGTTCAGAGCTAAGCAAAGAATTCACAGCTGAGGAATGGAGAACGGCTGAGAAACACCTAAAGAAATGTTCAACATCTTTAGTCATAAGGGAAATGCAAATCAAAACAACCCTGGATTCCACCTCACACCAGTCAGAATGGCTAAGATCAAAAACTCAGGTGACAGCAGAGGCTGGCGAGGATGTGGAGAGAGAGGAACATTCCTCCATTGTTGGTGGGATTGCAGACTGGTACAATCATTCTGGAAATCAGTCTGGAGGTTCCTCAGAAAATTGTACATTGAACAACCTGAGGTCACAGCTATACTTCCCTTGGGCATATATCCAAAAGATGCCCCAACATATAACAAAGACACGTGCTCCACTATGTTCATAGAGGCCTTATTTATAATAGCCAGAAGCTGGAAAGAACCCAGATGCCCTTCAACAGAGGAATGGATACAGAAAATGTGGTACATCTACCCAATGGAATATTACTCAGCTATCAAAAACAATGACCTTATGAAATTCACAGGCAAATGGATGGAACTGGAAAATATCATCCTGAGTGAGGTAACCCAATCACAGAAAAACACACATGGTATGCACTCACTGATAATTGGTTATTAGCCCAAATGCTTGAATTACCCTAGATGCACACATGAAACTCAAGAAGGATGACCAAAATTTGAAAGCTTCACTCCTTCTTTAAAAGGGTAACAAGAATACCCTTGACAGGGAATAGGGAGGTAAAGTTTATTTCAGAGGCAGATGGAACACCCATTCAGAGCCTGCCCCACATATGGCCCATACATATACAGCCACCCAATTAGATAAGATGGATGAAGCAAAGAAGTGCAGGCCGACAGGAACTGGATGTAGAGCGCTCCTGAGAGACACACTCAGAATATAGCAAATACACAGGCGAATGCCAGCAGCAATCCACTGAACTGAGAACGGGACCCCCGTTGAAGGAATCAGAGTAAGGACTGGAATAGCTAGAAGGGGCTGGAGACCCCATATGAAAAACATTGCCAACCGACCAGAGCTTCCAGGGACTAAGCCACTACCCAAAGTCTATACATGGACTGTCCCTGGGCTCCAACAGCATAGGTATCAATGAATAGCCTAGTAAGATTACCAGTGGAAGGGGAAGCCCTTGGTCCTGCCAAGACTGAATACCCAGTGAACATGACTGTTGGGGGATGGTGGTAATAGGGGGAGGATGGGAAGGGGAAGCCCATATAGAACGGGAGGGGAAGGAGCTAGGGGGATGTTGGCCGGGAAATCGACAAGGGGAATAACAATCAAAATGTGAATAAGATATACTCAAATTAATAAAGATAAAAAAAAAAGAAACAGCGCAACTGTATATGGTACATCAGATTCATTTTTTTCTCTGCAAGGTTCACAGAATATTCTCACTAGACAGTGGAAAAATTGCAAAAGTCAGAGGAGAGGGAGGATTGTGTGAATGTTGTCATTCAGACAATGATTTCTCTAATAGCTTTGTTTTCCCACGAGCAATTGAGGTTTCTTTTCCTTAAATCATCTTACAATCATCTATGATTTGTTTTACTGAGCATGGACATACTTAACTGCATAAGATGACATGTCAAAGTTCTTTTGATTTGCATTGCAGAGATGACTAGTAATGTTGAACATTTCTTCAAGGGTTTTTTAGCCATTTCTATTTCATCTTTTTAGAGTTTGTTGGCTAGTTATTTCTCATTTTTAATTGGGTTGTTCCCTTGTTCAATATTTTAGTTCTTTACATATTATATATTAGTATCTTTAGATACTGTTCTTCTATTGGTAGTACCTATCTTTGATGGTGAGGTGACATTAGTGGAGTTAAGATTAAAATATATCCACTTTTTAATTCAATATGCAAATCTGCATACTGTCATTGGAGTTTTGAAACCTTTAACATTGAGGGTTTTTAATGATCAATGTTTATTGACTTCTGATATTTGTTTGTTATGGTGTGTGTTTTTGTCTCCTTTTAACTTACTTTTCTGTGATTTGTAATTTATTGTGCCTTCTTGAGTGTGATTAACCTCCTCAAAATGAAAGTTTCCTTCCACTGCTATTTGAAGATATGAATGGATGGATAGATGATAGATAGATAGATAGATAGATAGATAGATAGATAGATAGATAGACTTACATTTGTTTTTATTGTAGCATATTTTCTTTATTCACAGGATGGATAATTTTGCAAAGTATAATATTCTGCTCTGGAATCTGTAATGCTTTAGAATTTGTAAAAGGTTTATCTGTCTTGAATTCAGAAATTGAATATTATTCTACTAGGTCTGCCTTTGTATGTGATTGATCTTTTTCCACTTAAGATTTTAATAGTCTTTCATTGTTTTGTTGAGTGTTTTTAGAATTATATAGCACCGATAATTTATTTTATGGTCTTGTTTACTTAGAGCTCTATACGAATCTTGTACTTTGATAAGAACCTCCATCTCAAGGTTATCAATTTTATTATTGATTTTGTGAAAAAATTTACTGTGATTTTGATCTAGCTTTCTTCTCCCTTCTCCATCTCTAGTATTTATATATTTTGTTTTTATGCAGACTTCCAGATATTTTAAATGTTTTGTGCCTGTAGTGTCTTAGAGTTAACATATTCTTTTACTGAGGTATACACTTATTCTATCTTGTCTTCAACAAAAGAAGCTCTATTTTTTCATGTTTTATACTGTATAAATAAGATTGATTTCTCAGATTTTGGTTTGACATCATACTTTTTTCAGCTTTATTTCAGTTTGGGTTTTCTATAGTAGTTCTGTTTCTATTTCTTGTCTTGAACTGTATTTGTTATTTTATTCAGTTATTTCTTTATGTGTTCACAATCTTCATTAAATAATGTATCTACTATCCTAATTAATGTTCCTGAACATACACAAATCTAATGTATTGAGTTCCTGTTATGTGTTTCAGGTAAATTTAATGTTTAAAAGCTTACTGTAATAAGGTAACTGAGCTCTGGTGGAGACATATTGTCTTGGATACCCATGTTTGTGTTTTTCAGTATGTGGAGTTATAATTTCGATGTATTTCTTGGTAGTGATAGTATGTCTTGTCTCAATTTTGTTCTAAATTTTGTTGCTGTTGTCCTCTTAGGATCAAGTAATGTGGTCACTGTGGAATCCCTAGTAGGAGGTGCTGCAGCAAGTCCAGTGGGTGGTAGAAAGGAACAGATATTGCCTAGGAGGAAAAGATGAAAGATGCTGTTAAAGGGCTAAGTGTATTGTGTCTACACCAATAGGTGGTAGTCCCAAATGTAGTGATGTGATGAAGGGTGGCTTGTAAGCAGTCTGTACCAGGAAAAAGACTATGCAAAGACAGGAATGGATGGGCTCCAACCATGAGGTATAATTCTCAGAGAATAGAATTAGGTTGGAAGGAGGAATTCGGCAATAAGACTAGTATAGAAATCTTAATTATTTTCTCAGTTCTCTTGTAAACCAAAGAGTACTATTCTGCTTGGGAAAGTCAGCATCATATATATAACTTTGGTGAGTAATCATGATATTACCTTCCTTTCTACCTCTTTTTTTCAGTATAGGTATGTTGTGAGATACCATTCTGAAGGAAATATGAAAAAAATTCTCCTTACTTTAGATAAAGAGCATATGAAAATGAGTAGATGAAGAACACATAGAAACCTAGATAACCCTCAGTAGAGGAATGAATACAGAAAATTTGGTACAGTTACATAGTGGAGTACTACTCAGCTATTAAAAACAATGACTTAATGAATCTTACGGGCAAATGGATGAGACTAGAAAATATCATCCTGAGTGAGGTAATCCAAGCACAAAATGACACATATGGTATGTTTTCACTGATAAATGGATATTATCAAAAACCACAGAATATCAATGATACAATTCATAGGCCAAATGAAGTTTAAGAAGAATGAAGACCAAAATGTGAATGCTTCAATCTCACTTAGAAGGAGGAACAAAATAATCACAGGGGGTAGAAGGAGGGAGAGGGGGAGGGGGAGGGAAGGAGAGAGAGAGAGAGAGAGAGAGAGAGAGAGAGAGAGAGAGAGAGAGGAGAGAGAGAAGAGAAAAGAGAAGAGGTAGGGGGAAAGGGGAGGGCAGGACAAGTATGGGAAGAAACAGCAGAGAAGTACAGAGGGTAAGGAAATTGAATAGAAATATGTAGCAGTGGGGGAACGTCCCAGATGACAGGGAAGTAAGAGATTCCCAGGACCCAATGAGGATGACATTAGCAGAAATACCCAACAAAGGGGATATAGAACCTTAGATACCACCTTCAGTAGATTGGCATGTCCCCCAGATGAAGGGGCCACCCACTCATCTCAAAATTTTTAACCCAGAATTTTCCCTGTCTAAAGGACATACAGGGACAAAAAATGGAGCAGTGACTGAAGAAAGGTCATCTAGAGACCGACCCAGCTAAGGATCCATCCCATTTGCAGGCACCAAACTCCAACACTATTGCTGATGCCAAGTGCTTGCTGACACGATCCTGGTACAGGTGTTCCCTGGGGTGCAGGGGAACCCAATGGAAGAGTTGGGGGAAGAGGTTAAGGAGTTATATGGGATTGCAGGACCACAGGAAGAACAATAATGTCATGTAACTGGACCACGCAGAGCTCCCAGGGACTTAACTACCAATTCAAGAGTATGCATGAAGAGATCTGTGGCTTGGGTTATATATGTAGTAGAGGATTTTCTTATCTGGCATCAATGTGGGAGAAGGCCCTTGGTCCTGTGAAGACTTGATTCTCCAGAGAAGGGGGATGCTAGAGTGGTGAGGCAGGAGTGCAGTGGCTGAGTCAAAGAGCATCCTTAAAGAAACAAAGAGGAAGGGGATGGAATGGGAAGTGTGCAGGGGGAAAACTTCTAGGGGGACAACATTTGAGATGTAAATTAATAAATTAACCTATTTTAAAAAAAGAAAAACATTCAAGAACCATAAGTAAAGTAGGTTTTCTTAAATAAGTTTATTGCTATTACAATTTGTAGCCAAGTAAAGTATAAAGTATAAATTATAATATATATAATATATATATATATATATATATATATATATATATATATCCTTTCCTTTATCCCTTGAAATTTGCTCATACCACAATGTTCCAGAGATAAACTGATGCACACTAAATGATCTTGGGGCACATTTACAAAAACATTGATGATACACTGCTTTCTTATACAAACCCTTGTTTCATGAGAAATGGCATGAAATCCAGGGTTTTAATGAGAGGTGTCAGGTACTCATTGAAGTCTTCATTTCTAGACCCACTGCATTAGATTATCAGATGGCTCTTTTACTGGGGAAGATTCCTCACTTCTGCTTTTAATGGCATACTTTTATCAAGACCTTCTGTTAATCAAGACTTTTGATCCTATGACTAATTTGAATAAGAGGTGCTGTGGAGATAAGGACAGACAAGGGCTAATAGGCTGACAATCTGAGAGAGACAATAGCAGGTTTCAATAGCCAGATCAACATTACACTTTCCTAATATATTGTACTGCATAATGTACCTTAATGAAAGGATTAGATTTTTATTGGCAGATGCAATATACTGACTATGAACATTGCTCTGTTATATTTTTATAAATAAGTTTGTTTTTATTTTAATTAATATGTAATAATAACATCTCTTCTCTCACTTCTTTCTTTAATCCACTAAATAACACACTGTTCCAATCCCTCTGAAATTAAGGGCCTCAATTATTTTAATTACACCAATTTATTATTATACCCATTTACCTACACTTGCATAAATATAAAAATAAAACTATCAGAGTCCATTTCATGTTGCTACTATGTATGTAATTTGAGTGATCACGAAACCAATTAAGGAATTCTGCCCTCGGAAACTCTAATTCTCCCCTTCTGTTGACAGTTTAGAAGAAAGTGTAAGAAAACAATGCTAAAGTATTACAACAAGATAACTTTATGATTGATAAATTTTTTAAAAAACAAATATCTGTTGAGTAGGGATTTAAAGAATCATGTGAAGAAACTGATATTATATGCTTTGAAGCTCACACAAGAAATTCTTGTGAACTAAAATCTATGCACATTCATTTATACATTGAAATTGTTTCTTTATCTACCATAAGAATATGTTAGAAACTCCAAATGTGAATTCACATATCTGTTATATCATACTGAAAAAAATGCACATATTGATTTACCAACATTTTTCTCAAGAACAAAATGCATAAGCAGTGCTAATTCCAGATGAAAAGAAACTTACTAATAGCATATATCTGAAAGAAAAGTGTATGTTGATGAATTTGCACAGGTTGAGGACAACAGAGCAGATGTGATCAAAGTCATCATGAACATGGATCAGAAGAACTCACATAGAAAGACAAGTAGTGAGATGGAGCTGGAACATGAAATGTTTCCTCCTGCATAACATCATCCCAAATGGCACCAAGTTTCCAATGCATTACCATGCATTTGAGGAGACACTGAGAACTTCTCCAATACACACAGCATGTGGGTCAAGAAAGCAAAGTATTCTTGAGACTTAGTCTAATTGTTTTTAAGTTTTATATTCATGTTTGAGTGCCTGGGAATTTGAGAAGAGGACATTGCATTCCTAGATTTGGAGTTACAGTCAAAGGTTAGCTAATGCGCGGAGGTACTTGGACTCTAGGCTTTGTGATAAGAGAACAAATTTGTAACTGCTGATCCATCTCTTTGGCACTGAAGAAATCATTATACATGTTGATTCATTAATATTCAAAGAAGTGAGTTTTATCAGAGCATGTAGAAACAGAGAGACAATATAAAGCACAAAATTGTAATAGTCAAATACAAGTCATACATACAGATATACGTCCTCTATGGGAAGTGAAAATTGTTTAAGATGATCTGTTCATACAGTCTGCCTGTTGTGCATTGATTCATAAGGAGACTCAGGCAGCAGATATGCGACACATTTCATTGGATTCCATTTCAAAAATGTATGCAGAGCTATATCCAAAGTAGAAAATTCTTTTGTGCACACTCAGAGCACATTGAAATATGTTAAAGGTATATGTTTGAATTCAAAGTGTGGGTGTGATTAGGGAAAGAACATACAATGTCACATATGCACAAGAGGAACAGCAAATGTAGGGCATAACTGTATCTTCTATTTAAAAATAATAGGCTGCAGTATTGAATGCAGCAGAGCAAAGGAACAAATAAGATATAAACATAGACTTCCATCAAACAGGTATAGTATTTACTTCATGGTAAAACACCCTAAGTCCAGAAAAAACAGGAGAAAAGTATTTAGCATTTTGTTTTGTTTTCTTTTGTTTTAATTTTACTACCGTTACCCAAAACCTAAAGTTTACCTAATTTTCACTAGCTTTTATAATTTAACTATTTTATACGATCATGCAAATATATAGCTTGCTGTATAATGAAAATAATTTGGTACATTCTTTTATTATCTTGTGTAAAAATGACTCCAATAATTATATACATATATTTATTCATTATATATATTTGTGTGTGTGTGTGTGTATGTGTGTGTGTGTGTGTGTGAACACATACATTTGCAGAACAGGGGTATGCATCCTTTCATGCAAAAGCCTCCACAGTCAATTATTACCGTTACTATGCTGACATTTCTTTCAGAGACATTTAATAACCATGTTAGATGTTACCAGGAGCTTTCAGTTCAGTTCTTGGCTAGAGGCTTTGGGAAAATATCTATTCCTTTTCAAGAGCAGGCAGAAGCTGAGTGCCCAAGAGTCATGGTTCATGAAGAGAAAGGGATAAACAGTGGGAAAAAATGAAGCAGTCATTGAGGCCACATTCACTAGACTCCAGCTGGGATTATACAAGAGAGCTACTAAGAGCTGACATAGAGAAGAGATTGCATAAAATAAGACAAAAGTACTGACTAGGAGAAGGATTGTTTTGGTGGCTCTGGATGCAGGGGAGGATAAGGAAGAAACATTCATCCTGGGCATTTGTTGCATCTTTTGCTTATGCCTATAAAGGGTTAGAACCATGAAGCCACTGGTGTAGAGCATGAGTCCTAGGAAAATTATGTCAGGACCTGACACCAATGCTGCATACAGGATGTCACTGGTTGGGTCATGACGAACAGAATAGCAGTATACAAAAGATTTCAGGTTTATTGTACTTTCATTGTTATATTTTGCCCTCATATGCAAAAGATTATTAATGCTTATAATGAAATAAATCACCCAGTTCAGGTACACAGAATAACAAATATACTTGTGCACTTTTACTTTAAGCTTTGAACATCTGGAATCCCTGGGACTGATGATGATGGCCTGGAATACACTGAGAAAGGAAGTGCTGCCAATACAAACACCTCTACCTACTCTGTGAAAAGAGAAAGTCAATTTGCATCCAATATCATTGAGGAAATCTTTCAAGCCAAAAGCTGCAACTGTCTGGGGTAAGCCTTTGGAGAGGATTGTTAAGATGCTGCCTACAGTTAAGTGCATCAGAACCCAGTCTATAGACCTCAACCTGTACCTTGTTAAGTAAAGAATCATACAGTGGTAGAGGAGAAAGAAATTAGCCAAAACTCCGATCACAGTCTGAGACAAGATGATCACTCCTATAGACAGTTCACTCGCATCCATATGGTCAGTTCCTCCTCTCACTGAGGATACTAACTCAAAAGATAAGGCTGAGGCCACTTGTACTTTGTCACAGGATACACAACATTCTCTATCCTAAATATTCAATCTGTCATGTATCAGTGGTACATATGAAAGCTACTGAATGTGGAACAAAGTACTCAAATATTTGTATGTTCAAAGACACAGTGTCTCATTAATACTACAGGCACAAAATATCTAGTGTCTGAAGCACAGCAATGAGCCTGTTGAAACAATTGGCCAATAATCAAATGATATACATTTAACTTTGGGAAATATACATAAACCCATTCCAAATGTGGTTAGATGGCAACAGTATTAATTTAAGAACCCAGATAATTTCTTTATTGATACCCAAATGATGTGGTTTTCTAATTAAGGAAATAAAAATTGAGTTTTGTAAATTAAGGTTATATTTGCAACATGCAATCTGATAATTGACAACTTCGTTGACACTGGTAGATGTGTTATTACTATAATATAATAGTATTATTACTATAATAATAGGCAGTATAGTTATTAGAATTAGTATTAGAATATTTTATGCTCAGAGCAAAATTTAAGAGTTAGAGAAAAGGATATCACAAGAACCCAATTTTCTGGTCAGTCTTCACATTTTTAGTTTCTTTGAGAATGTTTTCCAACATTTGAATAACGATTTGAGCCTAATGGTTGAAGGCTGAAAGAAATTATATTTATAAATGCCTGTATTTAAATATCCATTGTTATGCATTCAGAAAAATTTTCTTACATCTTAATCAATTTGTGTATTTTCAAATTTGTGAAAATTTTTTTCCCCTTAATTACATTCTCAATCTGAGGAAGAGGAAATCTTGTTCAAATGAGTTCTTTATTTGCAAGAAACTCCATTGCTTCATGAAGCACATTTTACTTCTTATTACAAATGTAATGTTATAATAGTTGTAAGCCTAGAAGTTCTGAATATATGTTATATTTATTAGATGAAGCACAAGTTATTATTATTGTCAATTTGTTGATTTGAGAACTTTTAAATCTATTTTATTTATGAAAGTTATTTAGAAACATTTCATGGAAAACATTGTTGAACTCAAAGTGCACCATGTTACAATCTGTGACACAAACAACATACTAATGAATCCTCCATGAAGTGCTTATGACCAAGTTCATCAATGTCTATAGTCTCCAATTGTACAAGAGCTCAAAGATTAACGCTCACAGATATAAATTTCCCACAAAGCTAAGCATGGTAACCAAACACAAAGAGCTTCCTTTATCAGGTGCCCTAGTGAAATTTCCTCATAAACGAAACTCTGCTTCCTTTTAGAGAAACATTATGTGACCTGATGAGCACCAGACTTCTCTTGCAATAAGACAGAGGTCAGCAGTCACTAACAGTAAAGAAAGGGAGAAGTTTGAAATGGAAAGCAGTGTTTCTACAACCTGTTTTAATTTCCCCAATCCATGATTTAGGAGTTTCTGTGTGTCTTCTGTGGTCTTGCCATAATCCAGATTGAGTCCAAAGTCCTAATACCAAGTATGATCAATTACAAATACTCACACATTTTACCTTTTTTCCTTCTGCTCTCAAATCATTGTCTGTTACAGTCTCTTCAGTCTTTCTCTTCTTGGGATGCTTTTCTCAGCATGATGGCCCCAAAGTAGTCATATGCAAGGTAGCACCCTGTGCCTCAGATATGTATTTATGATTCTGTGACCTCTCCTCCCCTCAGACAAATTATTATTTTACTTGCAGTAGCAATAGCCATTGCACATAGGATTGAACAGGCAAGAATGTTGTCTGATATCTTCTCCCCTGGTGACTATTACCAAAGTAGAATTAGAAGTTCCAGCTGTCAGTTCTTAAGAGAATATTGTAGAGTTCAGAGAAGTTGTTATTTCCTAAGTTCTCTAGAGGTCACCAGATCTCAACTTTAGAGTTGAGGAAATAATGTGGCCTGTCTGAGGTCTACAATTGAGTTATGCATGTGTATTGTATTTCTGGATTATTTGAGGCGTTCTGTAAACTAATCTATTATGTCTTCTTCATCTCAGAAGGTGTCATCATCATGAATGGAAGTCCAATGACAAATATATTTTGATATTAAGAAAGTGAACCATAAAATGACCCAGATACTGTAAATCCACAGTAGTATTTACTGAATAAATTCTAATTGTCCAAAATAATTCATCATTATTTGCTTTTATAATTGTAGTCAATGTTCAATTGTTATTTTATGAGAAAATACCATTTATCACTGTTGACATTACTGAGTGAAGGGAAGTAAAATCCTAAAGAGAGACAATATGTATGTCTGGACAATTCTGCTATAAGCAGATGGATTTATTAAATGAAATGCTACTGATTTATTTGAGTTAATTTTATATCTGGCCACTTTGCTGAAGTTGATTTCAGCTGAAGAAGTTCTTTGGTAGAATGTTTGGGACTGCTTATGTATATTATCATGTCATCTGGAAATAGTGATACCTTTATTTGTTCTTTGCCAATTTGTATCCATTCAATCTCTTTTTGTTTTCTTCTTGTTCTAGTTAGCACTTCTAGTACTATACAGAATGGATATGGGGAGAGTGGGCATCCTTATCTTTTCCACTCTTTTAGTGGGATTGCTTCAAGTATTTCTCCACTTAATTTGATATTGGCTGTTGGCTTGCAGTAAATAGCTTTTTATAGGCTATTTTTATTTACATTTCAAATGTTATCCCCTTTTCAAGTTTCCTTTCCATAAACCCCCATTGATCCCTCCTCCCCCTTCTTCTATGAGGGTATCCCCCCAACCAACTACCACTTCCCAACTCCCCACCCTGGCATTCCCCTATAATAGGGGGTCCAGCCTTGGCAGGACTGAGGGCTTCTCCTCCTGTTGGTGCCCAACAAGACCACCCTCTGCTATTTATGCAGTGGGAGGATTGTCAGTTCATGTGTACTCTTTGGGTGGCTGTTTAGTTCCTGGGAGCTATTGTCAGTTGATATTGTTGCTCTTATGGGATTGCAAAGCCCCTTAGTCCCTTCAATCCTTTCTCTAACTCCTACAATGGGGACCATGTTCTCAGTTTTATTGTTGGTTCCTAGCATTTGCCTCTGTATTTGTCATGCTCTGGCAGAGCTCTCAGGAGACAGCTGTATCATGCTCCTGTCAGCATGAACTTCTTGGCATCAGCAATATTGTCTGGGTTTGTTGGCTGTATGTATATGGGCTGAATCCCCAGTTGGGGCAGGCTCTAAATGGCCATTGCTTCAGTCTCTGCTCCAATCTTTGTGTCCATATCTCCACCTATGAATATTTTTGTCCCTCTACCTTTTAAGAAGGACTGAAGTGTCCGCAATTTGGTCATCATTATTCTTGAGCTTCATGTGGTGTGTGGTGTGTGTTGGGTAATTCAAGCTTTTGGGCTAAAATCCACTTATCAGTGAGTGCATACCATGTGTATTTTTTTTTTTGTGATTGGATTACCTCACTCAGGATGATATTTTCTAGTTCCATTCATTTGCCTATGAATTTCATTAAGTCATTGTTTATACTAGATGTGTAGTACTCCATTGTGTAAATGTACCATATTTTCTCTGTTGAAGATTATCTGGGTTCTTTCCAGCTTCTGGCTATTATAAATAAGGGTGCTATGGACATAGTAGAGGATATGTTCTTTTTTATTTTGGAGCAGGTTTTGGTATATGCCCAGGGGTGGTATAGCTTGGTTCTCAGGTAATGCAATGTTCAATTTTCTGAGAAAACTCCAGACTGGTATCCAGAGTAGTTGTACCAGTTTGCAATTCCACCAACAATGAAGGAGTGTCCTTTTTTCTCCTCATCCTTGTCAGCCTCTGTAGTTGATGTTAGCCATTGTGACTGGTGTGAGGTGGAAACACAGGGTTGGTTTGATTTGCATTTCCCTGATGACTAAGGATGTTAAACATTTCTTTTGGTTCTTCTCAGTCATTTGGTATTTCCAAGCTGATAATTCTTTGTTTAGCTCTGCACTCCATGTTTTGCTTTTATTATCTTTAGGTATGAGCCTTGAATTCCTGTTCTCTCCAATGAAATAACATGAAATAGTGTTGTATTTGGTCAAATGCTTTTTCTGCCTATGAGAAGGTGATCTTGTGACTCCTTTCTTTGAGTTTGTTCATATAATGGGTTTTATTAATGGATTTTCATATCTTGAACCAACCTACATCCTTGGGATGAAGCCTATATGACCTTTGTGAATGATGGTTTTTGCATATTCTTTAATTAGGTTTTACAAGAATTTTATTGAATATTTTTGCATCGATATTCATAAGCAAGATTGGCCTGAAGTTCTCTTTTTTTGGTTGTGTCCTTGTGGGGTTTAAGTGTCAGAGTAATTGTGGCTTCATAGAATGAATTAGGTAGTGTTCGTTCTGTTTCCATTTTATGGAATATTTTGAGGAATATTGGTATCAGGTCTTCTTAGAATGTGTGATAGAATTCTGAACTAAATCCATTTAGCCTTGGACCCTTTTTGTTTGGGAGGCTTTTAATGACTTCAATTTACTTATGGAATATGGGCCTGTTTAAATAGTTTATGTGTCTTGATTCAATTTTGTACATGACATCTGTCAAAAAAAATCATCCATTTTATCTAGATTTTCCAGTTTTGTTGAGTATAGGTTTCTGTAGTAGCACCTGATGATTTTTTGAATTTAATTAGTTTCTGCTTTTATGTTTCCCTTTTCATTTCTTATTTTGTTCATTTGTGTACTGGTCCCTTTAGGGGGTTATATCTATTGTGTTGATTTTTTGAAAGAACTGGCTTTCAGTTTTGTTGTTTTTTTGTACTGTTGTCTTTGTTTCTATTTAAATGGGCCATGAGTTTTACTATTTCCTGTGATCTACTTCTTTAGGGTGTGTTTGCTTCTTTTTGTTTTAGAGCTCTCAGATGTACTAATAAGTGCTAGTATAGGATCTCTCCAATTTCTTTAGCAGGGTACTTCGTGCTATGAATTTTCCTCTTAGCACTATTTTCATTGTGTTCCATGAGTTTGGGTATTGTGTCATCATTTTTATTGGGTTTCAGGAAAGCTTTAATTTCTTCCTTTATTTCTTCCCAGACCAAGTTATCACTGACCCAAGTGGATCAAGGACCTTAACACAAATCCAGATACACTGAATCAAATAGAAGAGAAATTCGAATACAGCCTGGAATCATTGGCATAGGGGACGGATTTCCTATGCAGAACTCCAATGGCTCATTCTTGGAGATCAAGAATTGATATAAGGGACCTTAGGAAACTGAAAAGCTTCTGTAAGGCAAAAGATATATTTAATAGGACAAATCCACAACCTAGATATTGGAAAAAATCCTTCACTATCCCTACACAGGGATAGTGAGGGCTAATATCAAATATATATATGAAGCTAACTTCCAAAAAGCCAAGCAACCCAAACAAGTAAAGGGGCATAGAAGCAAAGATGCCCCACCATGCCACACTGGCATATGTTACACTATGTTAATACTGGCCTTATTTGTGATACTTAAAAGTCAAAAACATCCCAGATGTCCCATAATGGATTAATGGATATAAAATGTGGTTTATTTACACAGTGAAATATTACTCAGCTATCATGAATGAGGGCATGATGAGTTTTTAGACAAATAGATGGAACTAAAAAATATCATTCTGAGTGAAATAACTCAGAGCCAAAAGAACACACATGATAATTACTCACTAATAAGTGGATATTAGCCAAAAAGTACAGAATTCCCAGGATAAAATCCACAGTCCTCAAGAAGGTTAACAAACCCCGGGCCAAGTGAAGATGCCTCTGTCCTACTTGAGAGGGGAAGAAATCAAACAAGGAGGATAGAGGAAGGGAGGGATCTGAGTGGGAGAGGGGACAAGGAGAAGACAAGGTGAACATGATGAGATATTGGGAAAACAGGAGTGAAGCCCTGAGGACTAGCAGAAATAATGGAAACAGGCAACCTCAGGAGGTAGAAAGTAGGGGAACCCTCTAGAATATACCCTGATAGTTGAGAGATGCTCAGGACTCAAAAGTATGAACCTTCAATAATGCCCAACTGTGGAAGAAGGAACTTGTAGACTCTAAATCAAAATGTGAATTCTTCACTCCTTCTTTACAAGGGGAACAAGAATACCCTTGGCAGGGAATAGAGAGGAAAAGATTAAAACAGAGACAGAAGGAAAACCCATTCAGAGTCTGGCCCCCATGTGCCACCCAATTAGACAAGATGGATGAAGCAAAGAAGTGCAAGCCGACAGGAGCCGGATGTAGATCGCTCCTGAGAGACACAGCCAGAATACAGCAAATACAGAGGCGAATGCCAGCAGCAAACCACTGAACTGAGAACAGGACCCCCGTTGAAGGAATCAGAGAAAGAACTGGAAGAGCTTGAAGGGGCTCGAGACACCATATGAACAACAATGCCAAGCAACCAGAGCTTAAAGGGACTAAGCCACTACCTAAAGACTATACATGGACTGACCCTGGACTCTGACCTCATAGGTAGCAATGAATATTCTAGTAAGAGCACCAGTGGAAGGGGAAGCCCTTGGTCCTGCTAAGACTGAACCCCCAGTGAACGTGATTGTTGGGGGGAGGGCGGCAATGGGGGGAGGGTGGGGAGGGGAACACCCATGCAGAAGGGGAGTGGGAGGAGTTAGGGGGATGTTGGCCCGGAAACCGGGAAAGGGAATAACACTCAAAATGTAAATAAGAAATACTTAACTTAGTAAAAAAAAAAGTAATAAAAAAAAAAGAAAATGTGAGCTGCTTGATATTGTTATATCAATGTTAATATGGTGATGACTTCTTGGGGTTGGACAGGAATATAAATGTTTATTTAACAGTGACATGTTTATGTGTCACATTGATTAGGAGTCTGTTGGCCTTTCTAGTTTTATACACTTGCTAGAGCCATTTTGTATGGGGCAACATTATCTGCAAAATTGACTACAATATTTTATCTTATGGGACAATCTTTTGTGCATTCTCTTGATTAATGATTTAAGTGAGAGAATCCATGATGTTGTGGATAATGTCACTCCTATGCAGGGCAATCTACGCAGGAAATCAGGCTGCAAAATGACTGACAGAAAACAAGTAAACTGCATTCTCTAATATCTAAATACCGTTTTGTGAACTACAACCTGATTCCACCATCCCTGAATCTTAAGATTGGGGAATCTATTGCCAACAAAGAAAATGTCTAATATTTTTCAAACTATTGCACATTTGCATTAAAACAACAAAGCTTAAACTGAAGACCTCATTAACTGGAGATCAATTCCAACACAAAAATGAGAAAATACATTTAGAAATGTATTCAATATAAAACATTCCAAACTGAATTTCTCCAGAAATAAAATTAAAATGTTATGGAAATATATGATGTGCCTGTCATACTATAAGTTTAATTGGTGTACTTACAGAAGAATATGAGAAGGAATCTTGTAGACAGACAACAGGGTGTCTCCATGAATGAGCAGCATGCAGACATGTGTCCATTTTTGGAAAATCGTTGAGCAGTTTGTGGCTGACTCACATGCAAAGAATTCATATCAGTATTTTAAAGATTTACACCAAAAGTAAAACTATATGTTTTAATGTCATAGAGTATCTTGTTGGAAAAGAAACCCATTAAAATGTATAAAGTATGGTTGTAAATATAAAAACAGGGATTCAGAATTATGAAAATTACTGTTAGAAGGAGAAATGAATAGATACAGGAGACAGAATGGGTAACAGATGGAGAATTAACTCAATAGATATTCATAATGTGATTATGATATTAACTGATTATAAAAGCAGCTGAGAGCCTTTCAACATGCCTATCACTTCATTGAGTAAATTGGCTGTTTGAAGAAACATACCTTAAAACTAGTTAAAAATTAATAAAAAATAAATTCATTTAACAAGTTTCTCACAAAATATAGCACTAAAATGTAAAAGAAATTACTTTCATGTTAAAGCATGTTATCACTCTTACAACTTTGTAAAACATAAAAATTATAGCTTTAATGTCTTTTGAGACATTTTACACTTCTCTAAGTTGCACAGAGTATTTGTAAATATAGAGTGAAGAATAATTAATTCCACATAAATAAGCATATGCTCAGACATATACATATATAATATTTATACTTGTACTTCATGCACATATTCACAATGCAAAGGCTTATTTTTTTTATTAACTTGAATATTTCTTATATACATTTCGAGTGTTATTCCCTTTCCCGGTTTCCGGGCAAACATCCCCCTCCCCCCTCCCCTTCCTTATGGGTGTTCCCCTCCCGACCCTCCCCCATTGCCGCCCTCCCGCAACATTCTAGTTCACTGGGGGTTTATTATTAGCAGGACCCAGGGCTTCCCCTTCCACTGGTGCTCTTACTAGGATATTCATTGCTACCTATGAGGTCAGAGTCCAGGGTCAGTCCATGTATAGTCTTTAGGTAGTGGCTTAGTCCCTGGAAGCTCTGGTGGCTTGGCATTGTTGTACATATAGGGTCTCGAGCCCCTTCAAGCTCTTCCAGTTCTTTCTCTGATTCCTTCAACGGGGGTCCTATTCTCAGTTCAGAGGTTTGCTGCTGACATTCGCCTCTGTATTTGCTGTATTCTGGCTGTGTCTCTCAGGAGCGATCTACACTTCTGCACTTCTTTGCTTCATCCGTCTTGTCTAATTGGGTGGCTGTATATATATGTGCCACATGTGGGGCAGGCTCTGAATGGGTGTCCCTTCAGTCTCTGTTTTAATCTTTGCCTCTCTCTTCCCTGCCAAGGGTATTCTTGTTCCCCTTTTAAAGAAGGAGTGAAGCATTCACATTTTGATCATCCGTCTTGAGTTTCATTTGTTCTAGGCATCTAGGGTAATTCAGGCATTTGGGCTAATAGCCACTTATCAATGAGTGCATACCATGTATGTCTTTCTGTGATTAGGTTAGCTCACTCAGGATGATATTTTCAGTTCAACCATTTGCCTACAAATTTCATAAACTTCGTTGTTTTTTGATAGCTGAGTAATATTCCATTGTGTAGATATACCACATTTTCTGTATCCATTCCTCTGTTGAAGGGCATCTGGGTTCTTTCAGCTTCTGGCTATTATAAATAAGGCTGCGATGAACATAGTGGAGCACGTGTCTTTTTTTATATGTTGGGGCATCTTTTGGTATATGCCCAAGAGGGATAGCTGGATCCTCAGGCAGTTTAATGTCCAATTTTCTGAGGAACCTCCAGACTGATTTCCAGAATGGTTGTACCAGTCTGCAATCCCACCAACAATGGAGGAGTGTTCCTCTTTCTCCGCATCCTCGCCAGCATTTGCTGTCACCTGAGTTTTTTGATCTTAGCCATTCTCACTGGTGTGAGGTGAAATCTCAGGGTTGTTTTGATTTGCATTTCCTGATGACTAAAGATGTTGAACATTTCTTTAGGTGTTTCTCAGCCATTCGGCATTCCTCAGCTGTGAATTCTTTGTTTAGCTCTGAACCCCATTTTTTTTTTTAATAGGGTTATTTGTCTCCCTACGGTCTAACTTTTGAGTTCTTTGTATATTTTTGGATATAAGGCCTCTATCTGTTGTAGGATTGGTAAAGATCTTTTCCCAATCTGTTGGTTGCCGTTTGTCCTAACCACTGTGTCCTTTGCCTTACAGAAGCTTTGCAGTTTTATGAGATTCCATTTGTCGATTCTTGATCTTAGAGCATAAGCCATTGGTGTTTTGTTCAGGAATTTTTTTCCAGTGCCCATGTGTTCCAGATGCTTCCTAGTTTTTCTTCTATTAGTTTGAGTGTGTCTGGTTTGATGTGGAGGTCCTTGATCCACTTGGACTTAAGCTTTGTACAGGGTGATAAGCATGGATCGATCTGCATTCTTCTACATGTTGACCTCAGTTGAACCAGCACCATTTGCTGAAAATGCTATCTTTTTCCATTGGATGGATTTGGCTCCTTTGTCAAAAATCAAGTGACCATGGGTGTGTGGATTCATTTCTGGGTCTTCAATTCTGTTCCATTGGTCTATCTGTCTGTCTCTGTACCAATACCATGCAGTTTTTATCACTATTGCTCTGTAATACTGCTTGAGTTCAGGGATAGTGATTCCCCCTGAAGTCCTTTTATTGTTGAGGATAGTTTTAGCTATCCTGGGTTTTTTGTTATTCCAGATGAATTTGCAAATTGTTCTGTCTAACTCTTTGAAGAATTGGATTGGTATTTTGATGGGGATTGCATTGAATCTGTAGATCGCTTTTGGTAAAATGGCCATTTTTACTATATTAATCCTGCCAATCCATGAGCATGGGAGATCTTTCCACCTTCTGAGGTCTTCTTCAATTTCTTTCTTCAGTGTCTTGAAGTTCTTATTGTACAGATCTTTTACTTGCTTGGTTAAAGTCACACGAGGTATTTTATATTATTTGGGTCTATTATGAAGGTGTCGTTTCCCTAATTTCTTTCTCGGCTTGTTTCTCTTTTGTGTAGAGGAAGGCTACTGATTTATTTGAGTTAATTTTATACCCAGCCACTTTGCTGAAGTTGTTTATCAGCTTTAGTAGTTCTCTGGTGGAACTTTTGGCATCACTAAAATATACTATCATATCATCTGCAAATAGTGATATTTTGACTTCTTCTTTTCTGATCTGTATCCCTTGACCTCCTTTTGTTGTCTGATTGCTCTGGCTAGAACTTCAAGAACTATATTGAATAAGTAGGGAGAGAGTGGGCAGCCTTGTCTAGTCCCTGATTTTAGTGGGATTGCTTCAAGTTTCTCTCCATTTAGTTTAATGTTAGCCACTGGTTTGCTGTATATGGCTTTTACTATGTTTAGGTATGGGCCTTGTATTCCTATTCTTTCCAGGACTTTTATAATGAAGGGGTGTTGAATTTTGTCAAATGCTTTCTCAGCATCTAATGAAATGATCATGTGGTTTTGTTCTTTCAGTTTGTTTATATAATGGATCACGTTGATGGTTTTCCGTATATTAAACCATCCTTGCATGCCTGGGATGAAGCCTACTTGATCATGGTGGATGATTGTTTTGATGTGCTCTTGGATTCGGTTTGCCAGAATTTTGTTGAGTATTTTTGCGTCAATGTTCATAAGGGAAATTGGTCTGAAGTTCTCTTTCTTTGTTGGGTCTTTGTGTGGTTTAGGTATAAGAGTAATTGTGGCTTCATAGAAGGAATTGGTAGTGCTCCATCTGTTTCAATTTTGTGGAATAGTTTGGATAATATTGGTATGAGGTCTTCTATGAAGGTCTGATAAATTCTGCACTAAACCCGTCTGGACCTGGGCTCTTTTTGGTTGGGAGACCTTTAATGCTACTTCTATTTCCTTAGGAGTTATGGGGTTGTTTAACTGGTTTATCTGTTCCTGATTTAACCCGGTACCTGGTATCTGTCTGAAATTGTCCATTTCCTGCAGATTTTCAAGTTTTGTTGAATATAGGCTTTTATAGTAAGATCTGATGATTTTTTGAATTTCCTCTGAATCTGTAGTTATGTCTCCCTTTTCATTTCTGATTTTGTTAATTTGGACACACTCTCTGTGTCCTCTCGTTAGTCTGGCTAGGGGTTTATCTATCTTGTTGATTTTCTCAAAAAACCAACTTTTGGTTCTGTTGATTCTTTCTATGGTCCTTTTGTTTCTACTTGGTTGATTTCAGCTCTGAGTTTGATTATTTCCTGCCTTCTACTCCTCCTGGGTGTATTTGCTTCTTTTTGTTCTAGAGCTTTTTAGGTGTGCTGTCAAGCTGCTGACATATGCTCTTTCCTGTTTCTTTCTGCAGGCACTCAGCGCTATGAGTTTTCCTCTTAGCACAGCTTTCATTGTGTCCATAAGTTTGGGTATATTGTACCTTCATTTTCATTAAATTCTAAAAAGTTTTAATTTCTTTCTTTATTTCTTCCTTGACCAGGTTATCATTGAGTAGAGCATTGTTCAATTTCCACGTATATGTGAGCATTCTTCCCTCATTGTTATTGAAGACCAGCTTTAGGCCGTGGTGGTCCGATAGCACGCATGGGATTATTTCTATCTTTCTGTACCTGTTGAGGCCTGTTTTTTGACCAATGATATGGTCAATTTTGGAGAAAGTACCATGAGGAGCTGAGAAGAAGGTATATCCTTTTGCTTTAGGGTAGAGCGTTCTATAAATATCCGTTAAGTCCATTTGGCTCATGACTTCTCTTAGTCTGTCTCGTCTCTGTTTAATTTCTGTTTCCATGATCTGTCCATTGATGAGGTGGGGTGTTGAAATCTCCTACTATTATTGTGTGAGGTGCAATGTGTGTTTTGAGCTTTAGTAAGGTTTCTTTTACGTATGTAGGTGCCCTTGTATTTGGGGCATAGATATTTAGGATTGAGAGTTCATCTTGGTGGATTTTTCCTTTGATGAATATAAAGTGTCCTTCCTTATCTTTTTGATGACTTTTAGTTGAAATTTTGATTTATTTGATATTAGAATGGCTACTCCAGCTTGCTTCTTCTGACCATTTGCTTGGAAAGTTGTTTTCCAGTCTTTCAGTCCGAAGTAGTGTCTGTCTTTGTCGCTCAGGTGTGTTTCCCGTAGGCAACAGAATGCAGGGTCCTAATTACCTATTCAGTTTGTTAATCTATGTCTTTTTATTGGGGAGTTGAGGCCATTGATGTTGAGAGATATTAAGGAATAGTGATTATTGCTTCCTGTTATATTCATATTTGGATGTGAGGTTGTGTTTGTGTGCTTTTCTTCTCTTTGTTTTGTTGCCAAGACGATTAGTGTCTTGCTTCTTCTAGGGTATAGCTTGCCTCCTTATATTGGGCTTTGCCATTTATTATCCTTTGTAATGGTGCTGGATTTGTAGAAAGATATTGTGTAAATTTGGTTTTGTCATGGAATATCTTGGTTTCTCCATCTATGTTAATTGAGAGTTTTGCAGGATACAGTAGCCTGGGCTGGCATTTGTGTTCTCTTAGGGTCTGTATGACATCAGTCCAGGATCTTCTGGCCTTCATAGTTTCTGTGAGAAGTCTGGTGTGATTCTGATAGGTCTGCCTTTATATGTTACTTGACCTTTTCCCTTACTGCTTTTAATAATCTTTCTTTATTTTGTGCGTTTGGTGTTTTGACTATTATGTGACGGGAGGTGTTTCTTTTCTGGTCCAATCTATTTGGCGTTCTGTAGGCTTCTTGTATGCCTATGGGTATCTCTCTTTTAGGTTAGGGAAGTTTTCTTCTATGGTTTTGTTGAAGATATTTACTGGTCCTTTGAGCTGGGAGTCTTCACTCTCTTCTATACCTATTATCCTTAGGTTTGATCTTCTCATTGAGTCCTGGATTTCCTGTATGTTTTGGACCAGTAGCTTTTTCAGCTTTACATTATCTTTGACAGTTGAGTCAATGATTTCTATGGAATCTTCTGCTCCTGAGATTCTCTCTTCCATCTCTTGTTTTCTGTTGGTGAGCTTGTATCTACAGCTCCTTGTCTCTTCTTTTGGTTTTTCTATATCCAGGGTTATTTCATGTGTTCTTTCTTGATTGCTTCTATTTCCATTTTTAATTCCTTCAACTGTTTGATTTGTTTTCCTGCAAATTCTTTCAGGGATTTTTGCAACACAAACATGAGAAAATACAGAGAACAATAAAGCATATGGAAATGTATTCAATATAAAACATTCCAAACTAGATTTCTCCAGAAATAAAATGAAAATGTTATGGAAATATAGGATATGCCTGTCATATTATAAGCTTTAATTAGTGTAGTTGTAGAAGAATATGAGAAGGAATCTTGTAGACTGACAACAGGGTGTCTCCATGAATGAGCAGCATGCAGACATGTGTCCAATTTTGGAAAAGCATTGACAATTTGTGGTTGACTCACATGCAAAGAATTCAGATCAGTATTTTAAAGATTTACACCAAAAGTCAAACTATATTTTAATGTCATAGAATATCTTGTTGGAAAATAAACCCATTAAAGAGCATAAAGTATGATTGTAAATATAAGAACAGGGATACAGAATTATGGTCATTAATGTTAGAAGGTGGAATGAACAGATAAAGGAAATAGAATGGGTAACAGATTGAGATTTAAGTTAATAAATGTTCATAATATTATGATTATGATATCACTTGATTGTGAAAGCACCTGAGAGCTATTCAACAAGCATATCACTTCACTGTGTAAATTGGCTGTTTGAAAAACATACTTTGAAAATAGTCTTAAAATTAATAAAAATAAACTCTTTTAACAAGTTTCTTACAAAATATAGTACTAAAATATAAAATAACTTACTTTTTTGCTAAAGCATGTTATCATTCTTACAACTTTGTAAAACCTAAAGTCTATAGCTTTAATGTCTTTTGAGACATTTTATACTTCTATAAGTTGCACAGAGTATTTTTAAATATTGAGTGAACCATAATTAATGCCACATGAATAAGAGTATGCTCAGACATATATGTATTAAAATATTAATACTTACATTTCATGCACATATTCACAATGCAAAGGCTTATTTTAATGAGTCATTTGTCTTTATAGTAAATGGTGGCTCTCCTCCACTTACAAAAATATGGTGTAATTATAAAAACAATAAATTTTTAAAAACTTTCAAATTATATGTTCATCTTAAGATAATATCACCCTGCTTGTTTTTTTTTTTGTAGAGATAAAAAAAACCCCTGAACACAGTAGACTCAGGTCTTAAGATTAGGAAGGGGCTGACAGTTGGGAAACATCCAGAAAGTAATACAAAAACATTCACCAACAGCCATTTGTGAAGACTAGAAAAAGATATACATACAATAAAGATGCAGGAAAGTGTGTAAAAGAAGACTGAAGTGCTCACCAGGAGAAGGACGGTTTGGACAGCTTTTGTCTCAGGAGATGATCTGGAAGATACTTTGGCACTGGACATGTGTTGCATTCTCTGCTTGTGCCTATGAAGTATGAGAACCGTAATGGTGCTAGCCCAGACCATGAACCCCATAAAAAGGAAATCAGGAACTGAAAACAGTGCTGCATACAGTATGTCCCTGATTTTATCTGTAGTAGTAACACAGTATCCCATATCTATTATATTTGCTGTGTCGTTCTTGATGTATTTTACTCTCACATACACAAGGCTAACGCTACTGGTAAGCATGTACAGAATCCAACTTAGGTAAACAGAAGAACCAATTTGTTCTTGTCGTCTTCCTTTAAATTCTGCACATCTGGATTCCAATGGGCTAATAGTGATGGCTTGGAAGACACTCAGGAAGGTAGTGCTGCCTATGGACACACCCCTGCCAACTCTGTGGAGATAGTAAGTCCCTTTGCATCCAATGTCACTGAGGAAGTCTTTTAAGCCAAAAGACGACATTGTGTGTGGCACTCCTTTACACAGCAGAATTAAGATGTTGGCTATACTCAAGTGTATCACAATCCAGTATCTGGACCTTAGCCTAAACCCATTGAAGTTAAGCAATAGATAATGGTGGAAGAGAAAACAATTGCCCAGAAACCCAACCACAGTCTGTAACAAGAAGATCCCTCCTACAGCCACTTCACTGGCTGCCATGGTGTTGCATCCAGCTCTCAGCCCAATACTGTCAGGGAAGATGAGGCCAGCCTTCAGATACATACATACATACATATACATATATTCATGCATACATGGTCTTCCTCATATCTTTGCCATTAGTGAGTCACAGGATTCTGCCCCTTTGCCATTAGTGAGTTAAAGGTTTCTGCCAGTGGCAATCGATTATACTCACTGAATTCTTTTTCTTGATAGGATGCTGATCTCAGTGACTGGCTACGTGGTCAGGATTTTAGTTGTAGTCAGGTACCAAGTGCCCTTAGATAAAGGCCTATGAAATCTGTGACCTTCCCTCCCCTCAGACCTACTTATTATTTCACCTGCTGTAGCAATGTGTCATAACCAAGGAGCCACACATTTTCTCAATGCTCTCCCCGTAAAGCGATATTTAGAAACGGCAATTACAAGTCTCTTCCCAGTGTGACATAAGTTAATGTTAGACCAATTTGGGAGACTCTTCTTAACTTATCCTTGATCCCTGGTGGCAGACAGCATCCTGCACAGAGGGAACTGAAAACACTGAACTGGGAAAGACTGACAGTGAATTGTGTGTCTCATTGAGTTTCTACTTTTTCTCAGTAGGAACAAGCACAGAAAAGAGGGTTTTTTTTTCTGTACCTTATCTCTGTAAGTTGCTCCATCATTTTAGTTCCAAGAAGATTATAGAATGAGATATATGTAGCTTGGCTGTGCGGAGTTTTCCCACCACTGTGTGTCATTTACTTTTTAAAAAATCCAAATCATTCATTTTGATGCTCTTTAAATGCAGTCATCTATGTTTTTTAGAAAGAGCTTAACTAGTGACTTTTCCTCCCTACTATGTACTAATTCAATAGGTTACAGTAGAAATAAACAAATTCAAATATTTGCCATTGATATTGGTAAGTTCTATAAGTAGACTATAATGCTTAACTGATATAGACAGCACATATTTTGACTGTAGGATACAGAAATTAATTTTGAACTTACAAAATAGCTCCATTGGCTACCCTTTACAGTGATACACGGTACTATCTAGGGTGTTTGGTAAAAAAACAGTATCAACTGTCTTATCCAGCCTACACTATAGTGCATGTTATTGACCTTGAAGCAAATATTCACACAAAAGCAACACTAGAAAGATCATTTAAAGGTTAACCAACTTCACTTGTTGGATAGGAGTACTTCTTCAAATGATACATTTTTATGTTACATTGTATTAAAAACAAAACAAAACAAAAACATATTTAGAGAAATCTAGGCCCCAATAAGAACTTATTAACATTTTTAAGTGTCCATGTTGTTAATCTTCTGTCTCTGTAGATGTCTGTCTTTGTCTCTGACTCTGTGTGTGTGTTGGCTCTCTTACGTACATAATATATAGATATACATAAGTATACATACGTGTAAAATACATATTTATATATGTTTGTGCTTCTCCAACATTCAATGAAGAGAAGCTTTTTATTGCAGTAAGTAGTGAACACAGAGAAGCATTGCTACTGAAGATTAGAATAAGAAACTGAATGCGCAACTTTATATAGGAAATCTGAATCATTTTTTTCTCTGTTAGGCTCACAGAATATTCTCACTAGAACATGGAAAAATTTTGAAAGTCAGAGGACCGGGAGGATTGTGTGAATGTTGTCATTCAGGCAATGATTTCTCTAACAGCTTTGGTTTCCCACCAGCAATTGGTGTTTCGTTTCCTTAAATCATCTTACAATCATCTAAGATTTATTTTACTGAGCATGGACATACTTAACTGTGTAAGATGAAATGTCAAAGTTATTTTTGTTCGCATTACAGAGATGACTAGTGATGTTGAACATTTCTTCAAGTATTTTTCAGCCATTTCTATTTCATCGTTTTAGACTTCTTTTGGCTAGTTATTTCTCCATTTTTAATTGGGTTGTTCTCTTGTTTTTAATTGGGTTTTTTTAGTTCTTTCCATGTTTTATATTAGTACCTTTAGATATTGTTCTTCTATTGGTAGTACCTATCCTTGATGGTGAGGTGACATTAGTGGAGGTACGATAAAGATGTGTCCACTTTTCTAGTCCAATATGTAAATCTGTGTCCTATCATTGGAATTTTGAGACCCTTAACATTGTGTGTTATTAATGATCAATGTTTATTGACTTCTGATATATTGTTTATTATGGTGTGTGTTCTTGTTTCCTTTTAACTTACTTTTCAGTGATTGTTAATTTATTGTGCCTTCTTGAGTGTGATTAACCTCCTCAAAATGAAAGTTTCTTTCTACTGCTATCTGAAGATATGGATGGATTCATAGATGATAGATAGATAGATAGATAGATAGATAGATAGATAGATAGATAGATAGACTTACATTTGTTTTTATACTGTTAGGTTTTCTTTCTTCACAGGATGGATAATATTGTTGTGTATAATATTCTGCTCTGGCATCTGTAATACTTTAGAATTTGTAGAAGATTTATCCAAGTAATTCTGCCTTGTAGAGTTTCAATTCAGAAATTGAATATTATTCTATTAGGTCTGCCTTTATATGGGTTAGTCTTTTTCCATTTAAGATTTTAATACTCTTTCATTGTTCTGTTGAATATTTTTAGAATTATGTGTCATAGGTAATTTATTTTCTGATCTTGTTTACTTGGAGCTCTTTATGAATTGTGTACCTTGATAAGAACCTCCATCTCAAGGTTAGCAATTTTATTATTGATTTTGTGAAGAATTTCAATGTGTTTGATTTAGCTTTCACTCCCTTCTCTATCTCTGATATTTATATATTTTGTTCTTTATGCAGACTCCCAGATTTTCTAACTGTTTTGTGCCTGTAGTTTCTCAGATTTAACATTTTCTTTTCCTGAGGTATTCGCTTATTCTATCTTGTCTTCAACAACAGAAACTCTCTTTTTTCATGTTTTGTACTATATTGGTAAAATTGATCTCTCAGACTTTGGTTTAACATCATTTTTTTGGTTTTATTTCAGTTTGAGTTTTCTATAGTAGTTCTGTTTCTATTTCTTGTCTTGAACTGTATTTGCTATTTTATTATTTTTTATGTGTTCACAATCTTCATTATGTAATTTACTATCTTCCTCAGTGTGCTTAAACATACACAAATCTGTTTTGTGATTCAGCTTAATTTAATTTTTCAAGGCTTACTGTAATAAGGTAATTGAGTTCTGGTGGAGACATTTTGTCTTAGATAGCCATGTTTGGGTTTTTGAGTATGTGGAATTATAATCTTTGATATGTTTCTTGGTAGTAATAGTATGTCTTGCCTCCATTCTGTTCATATTTTGTTGTTGTTGTTGTTGCTGTTGCCCTCTTAGGATCAAGTAATATGGTCACTGGGGAATCCATAGTAGGAAGTGCTTCAGCAAGTCCAGTGGGTGGTGAAAGGAACAGGTATGGCCTAGGAGGAAAAGATGAAAGATGCTGTAGTAAATGGCTAAGTGGATCATGTCTACACCAATAGGTGGTGGCCTCAAATGTAATGATGTGGTGAAGAGTGGCCTGTAAGCAGTCTGTAGTAGAAAAATGACTGTGCAAAGACAGGGATAGATGGGCTCCAACCATGAGGTATAATTCTCAGAGAATAGAATTAGGTTGGAAGGAGGAACTCTATAATAAGGCTAGTATAGAAATCATAATTTTCTTCTGAGTTCTCTTGTAAACCAAAGAGTACTATTCTTCTTGGGAAATTCAGCATCACATACATAACTTTGGTGATCAATCATGATATTACCTTCCTTTTTATGTTTTTCTTTTCAGTATAGGTACGTTGTGAGATACCATTCTGGTGGAAATATGAAAGAAAAATTCTTCTTACTTTAGATGAGGAACAGATGAACGTGAATAGATGCAGAACACAAAAATTCAACTTTCTGAACCAATGAGTTTTATTTATGTTGCACACAAGAATATAGATAGGGGGTTATGTACAGGAAAAGAAGTGCATGAAAATGCATGAAAATTTAAAAATATTTACCCTGAAGAAATCCTGTGGGAGCAGTCATACCATTGAGATATTTAAACCCAGATGGACATTAACAGTAAAATCTTGAGGAATGTGAAGGATGTGTTACACATCTCTCCAAGGTAGGAGAAGGACTAAAGCATACTAGAGTCATAAAAATCTTGCTAACTTCTTCCATGTTTGAGACTTATACCCCTGAATTCTGGCATTCTTCATGTGTATTTATGGTTTCTAATCTACACAGTAATAACCCCATGTTATATCAATGAATACAGAGTTGAATTGGAGAATAATCTCAGTATTTGTTTTTTCTCTTATATTTTTAATTAATGTTTTTAATTAATCATTAAATATGTATACATCTCAAATGATATCCCTCTTCCTAGTTACCCCAGCATAACCCCCACCCCCATCCCACATCTGTCCTCTCTCACCCCTGCATCGCATCTATGAAGTTACTCCAACACTACTGCACCAAAAATCCAATATCCTTCTACACTGGGGCATCAAACATCCATAGGACCAAGAGCCTCCTCTCGCATTGACGTCAGACAAAGCCATTCTTTGCTACACAGGTATCTGGAGCCAGAGATACCTCCTTGGTTGGTGGTCTAGACCATGGGCACAGTGGTTGGTCCAGTCAGCTGACATTGTTCTTCCTATGGGGTTGCAATCCCCCTCTACTCCTCGAGTCTTTCCTCCAGTTTCCATTTTTATTTTATAAAAATAGTTTTGTACTTTTATTGCCCTAAAACAAAATTTTAATATACCCAAAAGATGCTCCAACATACAACAAAGACACATGCTCCACTATGTTCATAGCAGCATTATTTATAATAGCCAGAAGCTGGAAAGAACCCAGATGCCCTTCAACAGAGGAATGGATTAAAAAAATGTGGTACATCTACACAATGGAATACTACTCAGCTATCAAAAACAATGACTTCATGACATTCATAGGCAAATGGAATGAACTAGAAAATATCATCCTGAGTGAGGTTACTAATTCGCAGAAAAACACACTTGGTATGAACTCATTGATAAGTGGATATTAGCCAAAAAGTTCGAATTACTCAAGATGCAATTCACAGACCACAGGAAGCTCAAGAAGAATGATGATCAAAATGGGGATGCTCCCACTCCTTATTAAAAGGGGAAAAATATCCACAGGAGGGGATATGGAAGCAAATTTTAGAGCAGCACCTCAAGGAATGACCATTCAGAGCCTGCCTCACATGTGGCCCATATATATATATATATATATATATATATATATATATATATATATATATATATATATCCACCAAAGCTAGATAAGATTGATAAAGCTAGAAAATGCATGCTGAAAGGGACCAGATATAGATCTCTCCTGAGAGTCACTTCCAGAGCACGCCCAATACAGAGGTCAATTGTAGCAGCAAACCACCGAAATGAGAATACTTTGGGGGGAATTAGAGGAAGTATTGAAAGAGTTGAAGGAGTTTGCAACCCCATAAAAACAACAATGCCAATGAACCAGAGCTTCCAGGGACTAAACCACTACCAAAAGACTATACAAGGACTGACACAGGGCTCCAATTGCATATGTAGCAGAGAATGGCCTTGTTGGGGCACCAGGGGAAGGGGAAGCCCTAGGTCCTGCCAAGGTTGGACCCCCAGTGCAGGGGAATATGGGTGGCAATAAGGGGGATGTATAGGAGTTATACCCTTATGGGGGAGTGGAAGGGGAGGGAATGGTGGCTTATGGACAGGAAACTGGGAAGGGGAACAACGTTTGAAATGTAAGTAAAGAAATATGTCTAGTAAAAAAATTTTAAAAAAGAAAAAAAACTAAAAAGAGAAAAGTGTTTATTTTGTGAGTTATTTCATATTATCTGTAAAGTTAATCTCTTATGTAGTAATGTATTTGTGCTACTATACAGATTCTTCCCATGTATTTTTGTCTACAAGAAGACACACTCCCATCACAAAATAAATAAAACACCAAATGCACAGGAAAAAAGAAAGAATATTGAAAGCAGTAAGGGAAGAAGGTCAAGTAACATATAAAGGGAGACCCATTACAATTACATCAGACTTCTCAATCTGAAAGCCAGAAGATCTTGGGCAGATGTCATAGAGACCCTAAGAGGAAACAAATGCCAGCCCAGGCAACTATACCCAGCAAAACTCTCAGTTACCATAGAGTGAGAAACCAAGATATAGCATGACAAAACTAAATTTAAACAATATCTTTTCACCAATCGAACCCTACAGAAGAAAACAGAAAGAAAACTTTAACAAAAGGAGGGAAACAAGAAACTAATCTTCTCAAACAAACCCAAAAGAAGAGAACCACACAAGCATAATTCCACCTCTAACAACAAAACTAAGAGGAAGCAACAATCATTGGTACGTAACATTTCTGAAAATCATTGTATTCAATTCTCCAATAAAAAGATATAGACTAAGGACACTGGATATATAAACAGGACCATGCATTTTGCTGCACACAGGAAACATACATCAGTGACAAAGACAGACACTACCTCAAGGTAAGAGGCTGGAAAAAAATTCCAGGCAAATGGTCTAAAGAAGCAAGCTAGTGTAGCAATTCTAGTATCGAATAAAATAGAATTTCAACTAAAAGTTATCAAAAAGATCGGGAAGGACACTACATATTCATCAAAGGAAAAAAAATCTACCAAGAAGAACACTCAATTCTGAACATCTATGCCCCAAATGCAAGGGTACCCACATTTGTAAAAGAAACATTACTGAAGATCAAAGTACACTTTGAACCTTCCAGAATAATAGTAGGAGACTTTAAGACCCTACTATCACCAATGGGCAGATCGTAGAAACAGAAACTAAACAGAGATGCAGTGAAACTAACATAGGTTATGAACCAAATGGCTTTAGTAAATAGTTATAGAACATTTCACCCTAAATAAAGAGAATATACCTTGTTTTCACAACCTCATGGTACCTTCTCCAAAACTGATCAGATAACTGGTCACAAACAACCCTCAATTGATACAAGAACACAAAACAAAACTCAACCAAAACAAGAAAATTGAAATGATCCAATGCATCCTATCAGATCACCATGGAAAAAGGCAGATCTTCAACAGTAAAAAAAACAACAGAAAGCCCACATACATACACATAGAGGCTAAACAACTATCTACTCAGTGATAACTTGATTAGGAAAGAAAGAAAGAAAGAGAGAAAGAAAGAAAGAAAGAAACAAAGAAACAAAGAAACAAAGAAACAAAGAAAGAAAGAAAATACTTTTTAGAATTTAATGAAAATGAAGGTACAACATACTCAAACTTAAGGGACAAAATGAAAGCAGTACTAAGAGACCATATACTAGCAGATTAATAACATATCTGAAAGCTCTAGAATGAAAAGAAGCAAAGACACCCAAGAGGAGCAGACAGAAGGAAATAATCAAACTCAGGGCTGAAATCAACCAAGTAGAAACAAAGAGAGATATACAAAGAGTCAACAAAACCAAGAGCTGGTTCTTTGAGAAAGCCAACAAGATTAGATTACCACTTGGCCAGACTAACCAGAGGGCACAGAGAGATTATGAGAATTAACAAAATCATAAATGAAAAGGAAGACATAACAACAGAATCTGAGGAAATTAAAAAAAAATCATCAGATCCTACTACAAAAGCCTATATTCAACAAAATGGGAAAATCTGGATGAAATGGACAATTTCCTAGGCAGATACCGGGTAACAAAGTTAAATCAGGATCAGATAAAGCATCTAAGCAGTCCCATAGCCCCTAAGGAAATAGAAGCAGTCATTAAAAGCTTCCCAAACTAAAAACCACAGGACCAGATGGTTTTAATGCAGAATTCTTTTAGATATTTGAAGAGGTCCTTATATGAATACTTCTCAAACTATTTCATAAAATAGAAAAAGAAGGAACACTAACCAATACATTCTATGAAGCCACAATTATACTGCTACCTAAACCAACCAAAGACCCAACAAAGAGATATTCAGACCAATTTCCCCCATGAATACTGATGCAAAATACTCAATAAAATTCTTGCAACCCAAATCCAAGAACACATCAAAATGATCATTCACCATGATCAAGTAGGCTTCATCCCAGGGATTCAGTCATCATTTGATGTACAGATAGCCCTCAGTGTAACCACTGTATAACATACTAAAGAAAAAACACATGGTCACCTCATTAGATGTTGAAAAAGCCTTTGACAAAACACAACATCTTTTCATGCGAAGAGTATTGGAGAGATCAGGAATTCAATGTCCATACCTAAATATGATTATAGCAACATACAGCAAACCAATAGCCAACATCAAACTAAATGCAGAGAAAAGTGAAGAAATTCAATTGCATCAGAGACAAGACAAGGTTCCTGAGAGCTCCTAGCCAAAGCAATTAGGCAACAAAAGGAAATCAAAGGGATACAAATTTGCTATCACTATTTGTAGATGATGTGATAGTATACAAAAGTGACTACCAAAGAAAGCTCAATGAGAGTGGGTATATTTGCTTCTTTTCATTCTAGATCAACTCCTATAGCTGTGAAACAACTTCAGGAAAGAGGCTAGATACAAAAGTAACTCAAACAAATCAGTACCTTTCCTCTACTCAAAGGGTAAATGGGTTGAAAAAGAAATGAGGGAAACAATACCCTTCACAATAATTACAAATAAAACAAAATATTTGCTTTAACATGAAGCAAGGTAGGGAAAATCTGTATGACAATTTCTCTGAAGTGAGAAAGTGAATAAGACCTCAAAAGATGAAAAGATCTCATATGCTCAGAGATTGGCAAGATTAACATAGTAAACACGTCCATCTTATCAAAACAATCTACAGAATCAATGCAATCCCCAACAGAATTCCAACTCAATTCTTCACAGCGATAGAAAGAGAAATTATCAAATATATAGGGAATAACAAAAATCACAGGATAGCAAAAACCACTGTCGATAATAAAAGAAATTCAGGGGAAATCACCAAGCTTGACCTCAAGCTATACTGCAGAGCAATGTTGATAAAAACTGTATGGTATTGGTACAGAGACAGGCAGGTAGATCACTAGAAAAGATTTGACGACTCAGAAATGAATCACATACTTATGGGTACTTGATCTTTTACATAGTAGCCAAAACCATCTAGTGCAAAAAAGACAGCCTTTACAACCAATGGTGCTGGTTCAACTGGCGATCAGCGTGTTGAAGAGTGCAAATTGATCCATTCTATTTTTTTAAACTTTTATTGGATATTTTTCATTTACATTTCAAATGTTACCGCCTTTCTGGTTTCCTGTCCATAAACCCTGTATCCTCTCCCCTTCCCCATCTTCTATTAAGGTGTTCCTCCATCCATTCACCCACCCATTCCTGACTCCCCAAACTGGCATTCCCTTACACTGGTGGGTGGACCTGAAGCAGGACCAAGGGCTTCTCCTCCCACTGGTGCCCAACAAGGCCATCCTCTGCTACATGTACAGCTGGAGTCATAGGTCTGTCCATGTGTACTGTTTGGATGGTGGTTTAGTCCCTGGGAGATCTGGTTAGTTGGTATTGTTGTTCTTATGGGGTTGCAAACCCCTTCAGCTCTTTCAACTCTCTTTTGAACTCCTCCAATGGGGACTCTCTCAGGTCAATAGTTGGCTGAGAGCATCTGCCTATGTATTTTTCATGCTCTGGCAGAGCCTCTTAGAAGACACCTGTATCAGGCTCCTGTCTGCAGGCACTGACTGGCATCAGCAATATTGTCTGGGATTGGTGGCTGTATGTGTATGGGCTGGATCCCCAAGTAGGGCAGTCTCCGCATGGCCTTCCCTTCTCTCTCTGCTTCAAACTTTGTCTCCCTATATCCTCCTATTAATATTTTTGTTTCTGCTTCTAAGAAGAACTGAAGCATCCACAATTTTCCCCAGTGCCCAGGTGATTGAGTCCTTCTTGAGCTTCATGTGGTCTGTGGACTGTATCTTGGGTAACCTGAGATTTGGGGCTAGTATACACTTATCAGTGAGAGCATACCACATGTGTTCTTTTGTGACTGGTTTAGCTCACACAGTATTATATTTTTTAGTTCCATCCACTTGCCTATGAATTTCATGAAGTCATTTCTTTTAATAGTTGAGTAGTACTCTGTACCACATTTTCTGAATCCATTTGTCTGTTGAAGGACATCTGGTCTTTCCAGCTTCTGGCAATTATAAATAAGGCTGCTATTAATGTAGTGGATCATGTGTCCTTATTGTATGTTGGAGCATCTTTTGGGTTTATGCACAGGAGTGCAACAGCTGGGTCCTTGGATAGTATTATGTCCAATTTTCTGAAGAAACTCCAGACTGATTTCCAGAGTGGTTGTAACAGCTTGCAATCCCACCAACAATGGAGGAGTGTTCCTCTTTCTCCACATCCTCGCCAGCATCTGTTGTCACCTGAGTTTTTTATCTTAGTCATTCTGACCTGTGTGAGGTTGAATCACAGGGTTGTTTTGATTGGCATTTCCCTAATGACTAAGGATGCTGAAAATGTCTTTAGGTGCTTCTCAGCCATTTGATTTTCCTCAACTGAGAATTCTTTGTTCAGTTCTGTACCCCAATTTTTAACAGGGTTACTTGACTCTCTGGAGTCTAACATCTTGAGTTCTTTGTATATATTGGATATTAACGCTCTATCAGATGTAGGATTGGTAAAAAATCTTTTCCCAATCTATTTGTTGCTGTTTTGTCCTAATGACAGTGTCCTTTGCCTTACAGAAGCTTTACAATTTTATGAGGTTCCATTTGTTAATGCTTGATCTTAGATCATATGCCATTGGTGTTCTGTTTAAGAAATTTTCCTGCCAAGCAACAGAGCTTCAGGGACTAAGCCACTACCTAAAGACTATACATGGACTGACCCTGGACTCTGACCTCATAGTAACAATGAATATCCTAGTAGAGCACCAGTGGAAGGGGAAGCCCTAGGTCCTGCTAAGACTGAACCCCCAGTGAACTAGACTGTCGGGGGGAGGGCGGCAATGGGGGGAGGTCGGGGAGGGGAACACCCATATGGAAGGGGAGGGGGGAGGGGGATGTTTGCCCGGAGCCAATCCATGAGTATTGGAGATCTTTCCATCTTCTGAGATTTTTTCAATTTCTTTCTTCAAAGACTTGAAGTTCTTGTCATACAGATCTTTCTTTTGCTTGGTTAGAGTCACACCACGGTATTTTATATTATTGTGACTATTGTGAAGAGTGTCATTTCCATAATTTCTTTCTCAGTCTGTTTATCCTTTGAGAAGTGGAAGGCTACTGATTTGTTTGAGTTAATTTTATATCTAGCCACTTTGCTGACGTTATCAGCTCTGGGTATCAGGTGAATTTTTTGGGGTCATAAGTATACTATCATATCATCACCAAATAGTGACTTCTTCCTTTCCATTTTATCCCTTTGACCTCCTTTCATTGTCCGTGCTCTAACTGGACTTTGGTATTATATGTAGGGAGAGTGGGCAGCCTTTGTCTATTCCATGATTTTAGGAGATATTGCTTCAAGTTTCTCTCTCATTAAAGCCGATGTTAGCTATATATTGCTTTTTACTATGTTTAGAAACAGGCCTTGAATTCCTGATCTTTCAAAGCCTTTTACCATGATGGGGTATTAATTTTTGTCCAATGCTTTTCAGCATCTAATGAGATGATCCTGTGGGTTTTTTTTCTTTGAGTTTGTTTATATAGTGGATTACATTGATGGGTTTCATGGTATATTCAACCATCCTCACATCTCTAGGAGAAAACCTATTTGATCAAGATGGATGATCATTATGATATGTTCTTGGATTAAGTTTGAGAATTTTGTTGAGTGTCTTGCACTATATTCATTAGGGAATTGGTTGGAAGTTCCCCTTCTTTGTTGGGTCTTTGTGTGGTTTAGGTATATTGTATTTTGTGGCTTCACTTAGAATAGATTATAGTGTTCCTTCTGTTTCTATTTTATGGAATAGTTTGTGAGTTTTGGTATTAGGGTCTTCTTGAAAGTCTGATAGAATTTATACTAAAACCATCTGTTCCTGAGAGTTCTTTTTTGGTTGAGAGATTTTAATAACTGCTTCTATTTCTTTAGGAGTTATGAGGACTGTTTAGATGGTTTATCCTATCCTGATTTTAACTTTGGTACCTGGCATCTGTTCCTAGAAAATTGTCCATTTCTTCCAGATTTTCCAGTTTTGTTGAGTATGGGTTTTTCTAGAAGGATCTGATATTTTGAATTCCCTCCAGTTTCTGTTGTTATGTCTCCTTTTTGATTTCTGATTTTGTTGATTTGGATACACTCCTGTTTCCCTCCTGTTAGTCTGGCTAGGTTTTATCTATCTTGATTTTTTTTCAAAGAACCAGCTCCTGGTTTGTCAGTTCTTTGTACAGTCTTTTTTTGTTTCTCCTTGGTTGATTTCATTCCTGAGTTTGATTATTTTCTCTTTTGTCTACTCTTCCTGGTGGATTTGCTTCCTTTGTTCTAGAGCTTTCAGGTGTGTTGTCAAGCTGCTAGTTTATGGTCTCTCCAGTTTTCTCTTTGAAGGCACTTAAAAGTATGTCTTTTCCTTTTTGTAACTGCTTTCATTGTGTCCCATAAGTTTGGGGGCATGTTGGGCCTTCATTATTAAATTCTAAAAGTCTTTTACTTTTCTTTATTTCTTCCTTGACCAAGATATCATTGAATAGAGCATTGTTCCACTTCCATTTGTATGTGAGCTTTCAGTCGTTTTTGTTGTTATTGAAAAACATCCTTAATCCATGGCAATCTGATAGGATGCATGGGATTATTTCAATCTTCTTGTATCAGTTGAGGCCTGTTTTATGACTGATTATATGGTCAAGAGAAGGTACCATGAGGTGCTATGAAGAAGGTATATAATGTTTTAGGATAAAATGTTCTATAGATATCTGATAAATCCATTTGGTTTACAACTTTTACTAATTTCACTGTGTCTCTCTGTTTCCTGAGTACTTGAGATGTTGAATTCTCCCAATATTATTGTTTGAGGTGCAATGTGTGCTTTGAGCTTTAGTAAGATTTCTTTTATGAATGTGGGTGTCCTTGCATTTGGAGCATAAACATTCAGATTTGAGAGTTCATTTTGGTGAATACTTTTTTGATGAGTATTAAATGTCCTTCCTTATCTTTTTGAAAACTTTGGTTGAAAGTAGATTTATTTGATATTGAATGGCTATCTTGGCTTGTTCCTGAGACCATTAGCTTGAAATTATTTTTAGCCTTTTTATTCTGAGGTAGTGTTGTTGTTGTCACTGAGGTGTGTTTCCGGTATGCAGAAAAATGCTGGGTCCTCTTTACCTATACAGTCTATAGTCTATGTCTTTTTATTGGGGAATTGAGTTAATTGATTTTGGAAATATTATGGACCAATGATTGTTGTTTCCTGTTATTTTTGTTATTAGAGGTGTGATTTTGTTTGTCTGGCTTTTGGGTTTGTTGAAAGATTAAGTTCTTGCTTTGTCTAGCATGTTGTTTCCCTCCTTGTGTTAGAGTTTTCCATCTACTAGCCTTTTGTATGGCTGGATTTGTGGAAAGATATTGTATAAATTTGGTTTTATCATGGACTATATTGGTTTCTCCATCTATGGTAATTGACAGGTTTACTAAATATAGTAACCTGAGCTGGCATTTATATTATCCTATGGTCTATATGACATCAGCCTACGATCTTCTAGCCTTCAAAGTCTCTGTTGAGAAGTCTGGTGTGATTTTGATAGGTCTGCCTTTATATGTTACTTGATCTTTTTTCGTTACTGCTTTTGATATTCTCTGTTTTGTGCATTGGTGTTTTGACTATTGTGTGATGGGAGGAATTTCTCCTCTGGTCCAATCTGTTTGGTGTTCTCTAGGCATCCTGTCTATTTATGGTCATCTATTTCTTTAGGTTTGGAACCTTTTCTTCTATAATTTTGTTCAATATATTTAATGGTCCTTTAATTTTTGAATCTTACCTATTCTCTTCTATATCTATTATCATTAGGTTTTATTTTTTTCAGTGTGTCCTGGATTTCTTGGATATTTTGGGTTAGGATTTTTTTGCATTTTGCATTTTCTGGACTGTTGTATCAATGTTTTCTATGGTATCTTCTGCACCTGTGATTCTCTCTTCTATCTCTTGTCCTGGATACCCCAGTACACTGGAAAAGCAAGATTCTGGTTTAAAATCACATCTCATGATAATGTTAGAGGACTTAAGAAGGACATAAATAACTCTGTTCATGAAATTCACGACAACACAGGTAAACAGGTAGAAGCCCCTAAAGAGGAAACACAAAAATACCTTAGTGAATCACAGTAAAACACAACCAAACTGGTCAAAGAATTGAACAAAGGATCTAAAATGGAAATAGAAACAATAAAGGAATCACAAAGGTAGACAACTCTGGAGATATAAAACCTTGGAAAGAGAACAGGAGTCATAGATGCAAGCATCATCAACAGTACCAACTTTCTATTTCAGTCATGTTTCTCCATACTATCATCAAATACCTAACAAGAAGCAACTGAAGAGAAGAAGAATTTATCTTGGTCCACAGTTAATAATGTTGTCTGCTAAATAGGGAGATTATAGCACCAAAACTGTGAGGCAACTGTGCCCTTCCATAGTCAGCAAGAAGAAGTGAGACAGTTATTGATACTGGGCTACTAAACTTCATAGCCCATCCCCAAGTGCCTCAATCTCTAAAGTGATGCTTCAGATTCTAAAGGTTCTAAGGCTTTCTACAACAGTGGGTCTATGTGGTGAACAACATTTTAAACAAATGAGCCTATAGGGGTCATTTTACATTCAACCCCAAATGCCCATCTCCAAGCACAATCACATTGGGGTTTAGGCTTCCATTCTTGAACCAGGGGACAGTGGTGGGGACACACAGTTCAGTCTTATATAAGAACAGTTCGAACTTTATACATTGTGCATTGAACATATCCCTCACACCTGTCTACCCTCCCCTCTCTGCCCTATCCCTCTCATCAGTCACCTTGTTTCTTTACACAGTTTTGCTTCTGCTTTCATGTGATAGATATATGCATGATTCCATGTGATATATGCCTACATGATTTCATGTAGCTCTATAGGATCAAGAAATCCCAAATGAGATAAAGCATATATTTGTCTTTCTGAGCCTAACTTAAATCTCCTAATGATTGCTTCCAGTTGTGTCTCTTTTCCTGTAAATGATATAACATTCTTTTTTGTGGTTGAAACGTTCCACTGTGCTCATATGTCGCAGTTTCTTTATCCACTTCTCAGCCATGAATAGTTCTACAATAAGCAGTGTTTAAGAATCTCTGAGATATGCAGACCTGGAATCCTTTGGATAAGTACCCAGGAATAATATGACTTGGTCATATAGGAGATCTACTGTTAGCTGTTGTTGTTGCTCTCTTTCTCCTTCCTTCCCCTTCCTTCTCCTTCCTTCCCCTTCCTTCCCTTCCTTCCTTCCCTTCTCCTTTCTCCTTCTCCTCTCCTTCTCCTTCTCCTTCTTCTTCTTCCACTTCCACTCCCGCTCCTGCTCCCTCTTCTCCTTCTTCTTTAGAAAGTTGGAGCAGTATTTACATGAGATTTGGAGACAAAGAAACTAAATCTTGCTTGGGAAAAAGATAAAATATCTAGCAATCAAATAGCATCAATAATAAAGCAAAAGGTAGAATATAATCAGAGATTTTAAATTTCAACTAAAATTAAGACCTGAAATACATCTAAAATAGTTTAGAATGCAAGTGCATAGCAAAATCTAGCAACGACATGAAACACATTTCAAATGTGGCAGATTAATAAGCACATGTGACTCTTCAGACAGAACAGTAAAACATTCATACTTTTACAAACCTAAAGATATTTTGTTGTTTATTTTTATTAAATTTTTATTAATTAAAACAGTTTTAAAATTTTAGAATATTTTGATGTAGAATATTTCTTCCCAGAAATCCTTCCATATCCCCTCCCCTCCCTACCCACCCAATGTTAAGTTCTTTTTTTAAAAAAATCAAACAAAATTCCAATACAACAAAACAAAAAACAAGAAAACAAAATAAAACCATGCCCCCAAAGCAGAAAAACAAGCAAACAAGCACTAAATTGTAACCAAATAAAAGCACACATATATAGCAAAAATCAATTAATCATCATCCTGATGTGCAATGGGTTGTAAGCTCATTCCCAGTGCACAGATAAGAAACTTGAAAACTAGAGAAGTAACAAGCTGTAGGCCCTTTAGTCATGCTGAGTGCTGGAATAAGTCAATGGGAAGAGGGAAAGAGTACTTGCTGTGAAATCATCAAGATGCTAACTGTTGGCTTCAGAAAAATAGGGCCAGTGCTATTCTTCATCTGGACTAGTCCCAGGAGCTCTCCTGTGAGCCAGTCTGGCTGATGCTGGTTCCAAAGCTCCCATTTGAAAAAGGAGAAGAACATAATGTGGTGGTTTGAATATGTCCCCAAAGGCTCATATATTTGAATGCTTAGTCCATAGGGAGTGGCACTATTATGAGGCATGACCTTGCTGGAGGAAGTGTGTCACTCAGGGTACACTTTATGATATCAGAAGCTCAAGCCAGGCCCAACATCACTCACTCCTCCTGCTGCCTGCTGATCTAGTTGTAGAATTCTCAGCTCCTTTTCCAGTACCATGTCTGTCTACAAACTGCCATGTTCCCTGCCATGATGATAATGGACTAAGCCTCTGAATTGTGAGCCAGCTCCAATTAAATATTTTCCTTTATAAGAGTTGCTGTGGTCATAGTGTCTCTTCTCAGCAATAAAAATCTCTAAGTAAGACACATGAAGTTGGGGAGATAGAGATAGGGGTGTGTCTTGGAGGAGATAGAAAAAGGAGGAAGGAATATAATGAAAATACATTGTATCAAAGTCTCAAAGAATTTAAAAATAGGGGGAAAAACTAATGTATGATAGCATGCCTTTATAATTCTAGTGTTGGGAAAGTAGGAGACAGGCAAATCTCTGGGGCTCATTGGTCAGCCAGCCTAGACTATTTGGTGAGCTCCTGACCAATGTGAGACCAGACCATGTATAAATAAACAAGCAAAGAAACACTGGAAAACATGGCAGATCATGTTTGAAGAACAATACCTGAAGTTGTCCCATGGTTTCCATACACACACACACACACACACACACACACACACACACACACACACACACGAACAAGCATGTGTGTTAGAAGAAATGGAATTAATATTCTAAGGGTGCCTTTCCAAGTTTCTGATTCAGAGTTACATTTGGGTATGACTTAAACTCCAATGGGAAAGCCTAGGTGTGATTTATCACAGCAAATTTTCTTTGGCATAAACTTCCCACACCTTTCTTTTACCTATCCAAAGTGACAGCCATTTTCAAGAGAACCTAATGAATGAAGGGGCATTCCAAAGGAACTCTTTCTCTTTTTTAAATTTTTATTGGTTATTTTATTTATTTACATTCCAAATGTTATCCCCCTTTCCAGGTTTCCCCTCATAAATCCCCTATCCAACTCCCCCCCCTTTCTATGAGGGCGCTCCCCCCTTCCCCACACCCACTCCCATCTCACTGCTCTAGCATTCCCCTACACTGCAGCATCAAGGAACTCTTTCACATAAGAAACTGCTGCACACCTGTCTTGTTTTTGGTTTGGTTTGGTTTTGCTTTCCTTATTTAGGAGCTTTCCTTGGCCAAAGGTCACTTTGTGACTCTGACAGAGTCTGCTTCTAGCTTTTGCCCTTTCTATCCCTGTTCTTTTGATCTCTGCAGACCTGTGCTCCACCGCCACTCTTCTCACTTCTAACTGATTGTCCCATACTTACCTCCTATCCATTTTGATTGCACTCCTAAGGACATTTTGAAAAAAAAAAAGGAAATGGTTTTAACATCTTAGAAGCATGGTGGTTATCAAAGCAGATGCTTGGAAAACCTATCATCATATGTTCTGTCCAGATCTTCCCAAACTGAGAGCTTCTCATGCCCCCCCCCACCTTTCTTCATTCCACTGAATGCAATTGAGCTGGTGAATTATGTGTATTGAGAGCTTCAGGTAGAGGCAAGATCCCCTATGGAGGTCAAGCTTTCCTGGTAGGGGTAGTGAGTTCCTGAATAGCACAGTTCTGCCTAGTAACCTGAATCCAAGTGGATTGGAAGAATCCAATTTCCAATAAATGACCTATTGAAGACTTCCTAGCAGACATCAAGTTTAATAAAAACAAAAACAACAAACAAACAAAAAACCAAAATAACTCTTCCCTATTTCAAGTTAGCTTTTGAACAAAAGAAAGCATCTGGAATCAGATCCTTTTAAATTAAGTCTCAACTCTGTCATGAACAAATTCCTATAGGTCTGTTCTCTCTGTGTAAGATGTATATGAACTGTGCCTGGATAAGAATCCATGAACTGTATCTGCATGAAAATTAAAAGAGGAAATGGTACCTGGGATTCTGGGTGTGTGGTCAGCAATGAAACTTCAATTCCCCTTGTCTTTCCAGACCTCACAGGAAGAGGGGTGTGGTCCCTTAGTGAGAAAACAGAACGAGAGTGTGATGATATTAAACATTTTAGCTGTGCCTACTACAGTCAGGCCTTATGCTAAGTACTTTAACCCATGTGGTTATTCTTCCAAAGTTGTAACTGCTCCATAAGCTCTGCTTCATAACTAAGAAGCTAAATTTTTGTAGCTTCCCTCTGTTAATAAGTGATAGATACAGTTGTGATTAGATCCTGGATTATCTAACTCTTTACTATAAAATGCCAGATTAGAGAAGACAGAGGGTTTGCATTAGTGATATTTGTTATATTCCTTGGCTATTGTTTGTTTTGCACACTGTTTTTAAAATCATACAAATGACTGGAAGACAGTTCAGTTAGTCAAGTACTTGTCTTGAAAGCATATGGTTATGAGTGTGGTTCCCATAACCCACATAAGTATGTAGGGTAGTAGTATGTGCTTCTAACCCTAACAGTAAGGAGGCAGATCCAGGCAGATTCATGGGATCAGATGGCCTAGCCTAGTGGGTAAGTCCTAGTTCTGTGAAAAACCATGTCTCACAAAAGATAGATGGCACCTGAGGAACAATGTGGCTCTCCTCTGGCATCCACACAAATGCATACAGGGTATCAGAAGAGATGTTACACATATTTCTGACACACAAAACATGGGAAGCTCTAATGGGAGGCAGCAAATGTTAACTAGCATGCTCTCCAGACTAAGATCTCTAAGTCATCAAAATCTGCCAAACTCACAGTCATGTTTCGTTGGACCTGTTTCACTGGTAATCTGAATGCTCTCTTGACTTGATGTTCTAGAAAGACAATACAGAAAATACTGTCTTAGTCATGAAGATGCAAGAGCTATGTTTGGTACTGTGCACTCAGTGGTTGAAATAGTTCAACAACATGAAGGACCAAAGTAAGTAGGAAAGAGGTCTTCGTGAAATGTAATCAACAATCACATTCTGATCCCAACCAACAGAGAAGATACTTGAGGAAGTCTTCCAGCCAGACATGCAAGGGTTATAAACCCACATATCCTAGTACCTAAGTAAGAATCCTACAGTGGAAGTTTTCAGGTAGGCAACACCATAAAGACTCAATTGCTTCCATTGTTAAATGTATCCTTTTAACATGTGTCTAAAGAGTCTGAATTCTCACATACTTCTCAACTTGAACAATAACATTCCAAAAGTTTATTTTCTTCCTTTTTCTATTTAGGCATGACTGTATGTAGTGAAATCCTCCCAGAAAACAGTGACATATGAAAGATCTGGAGGCTATGAAAAAGGAAAAACCCTGATTTACAAGGAAGGAACCATGGGCCCAGCATGACTCCAGAGACGGTCCTGACTGGGGTGGTGAAGGAATGAAGACAAGACACACACAGGGACAAAGCTGGGATCAGGTGGTCTGGGCTCTCAGCTGGAGGAAGCACAGCAGCTCAGAAGCTCAGCATGTTTATTACATAGTGGAACAGACAAGCAGGGTTATTGCACACAGATAAACAAGGAGACAGAGTTGATGGAACACAGCTGGAACAAGGAGACAGCTTTAGCTAATCTGGGTACAAGCAGTCTCTGTTGGGGAACAGTACTCAGGCCATAAAAATCCATGGGAGGAGCTATGGTGGACATTTTCTACATACAGTGTCAACACTTGTACATAGTCCTGCATTGAAGACTTCGCCATTTACCTCTGAACCTCACCCCAGGAATTTGCCATTTCTCTGGGACCTTTAATGTGATCTGGTTCATGTTACCACAGACATTACTCAGTATTTCACTTATTCAAGGTTTTCTCAGGTAAATTAAAGAATTTACCTAAAACCACAGAGCAAGGAAATTATTGCCTGCCATACTCTTTACTCAGGTCAATGTTCCGCTGGAGTCTTCACTCTGCCTCCGTCAGATCTCTACATAAGCTATTCAAGGAAGCCACAATGTTGTCACCATGGGGAAAAAATATCACATATTCTCTATATAGAAGTTTACCTAGCAGATGTATCTTTAACCAGGCGAGTTTTACCATTAGTCCTCAGCACTTCTCTCTATGTTAGTATATATTTCTCATTTCACCTTCATGCTTTTATTTCAATCAATTTTAATAACTAAGACCAGAAAAAAAAACACCAGTTTTTATTTTTACCATTTTGTTTTATTATAAATCTGCAGTGGCTTCGAGTTTCTGCCTGCACATAGAACTGAAAGCCAGGTACCAGGAGCGCTGATACACCTGTCAGCAGAGGTAAGACCAACTCTTCTGATCTGAATGACCCACCTGGGGACCTTAGGACACACAAACACAGGAGCAGTCTGGAACAGGACCCTTCAGGTTTCTGTCTGTTCCCGGAGCTGAACTGGTTCCACAGCTCTCTTTACCCAGATCCACCTGTAAGAAAACAGGTCTACAGGAGTGCTGACACACAGGCTTAAGGAGGGTCAAGCCACTGTCAGAGACAACAAGACAAGCTAACAAAAGAGACAACCTGATGGCAAGAGACAAGTGCAGGAGTGTAAGCAACAGAAAGACTACTTGGCATCCTAAGAACCCAGTTCTCCTTCCAAAACAAATACTGGATATCCAAACACACCAGAAAAGCAAGATTTGGATTTAAAATCACATCTCATAATGATGATAGAGGACTTTAAGAAGGACATAAATAACTCCCTTAAAGAAATACAGGACAATACAGGTAAACAAGTAAAAACCCTTGAAAAGAAAAGAAAACAAACCCTTAAAGAATTACAGGAAAACACAAGCAAACAGGTGAAGGAGTTGAGCAAAACCATCCAGGATTTAATAATGAAAATAGAAACAATAAAGAAATCACAAAGAGGGACAACCCTAGAGATAGAAAACCTAGGAAAGAGATGAGGAGTCACAGATACAAGCAACACCAACAGAATGCAAGAGGTAGAAGAGAGAATCTCAGGGGCAGAAGATACCATAGAAAACATTGACACAATCATCAAAGAAAATGTAAAACACAAAAAGTTCCTAACCCCAAACATCCAGGAAATCCAGGAAGGTCAAATCCAAGGATAATAGGTATAGAACAGAATGAAGATTCCCAACTTAAAGGGCCATTAAATATCTTCAACAAAATTATAGAAGAAAACTTCCCTAACCTAAAGAAAGAGATTCCTATAACCATACAAGAAGACTACATAACTCCAAATAGATGGGACAAGAAAAGAAATTTCTCCCACTGTATAATAGTCAAAACACCAAATGCACAAAACAAAGAAAGAATATCAAAAGCAGTAAGGGAAAAAGGTCAAGTAACATATATAGGCAAACCTATCAGAATTACACTAGACTTCTCAACAGACACTGTGAAGACACTATAGAAGATCCTGGGAAGATGTTATACAGACCCTAAGAGAACACAAATGCCGGCCCAGGCTACTATATCCAGCAAAATTCTCAATTAACATAGATGGAGAAACCAAGATATTCCCTGACAAAACCACCTTGTCACAATACCTTTCCACAAATCCACCCCTACAAAGGATAATAGATGGAAAATTCCAAAACAAGGAAGGAAACTACACCCTAGAAAAAGAAGGAAAGTAATCTTCTTGCAACAAACTCAAAAGAAGAGAGCCACACAAACATAATTCCACCTCTAACAACAAAAATAAAAGGAAACAACAATCATTGTTCCTTAACATCTCTTAACATCAATGGACTCAATTCACCAATAAAAAACATAGACTAACAGACTGTATACTTAAAGAGGACCCAGCATTTTGCTGCATACAGGAAACAGACCTCAATGACAAAAACACACACTACCTCAGAGTAAAAGGCTGGAAAACAATTTTCCAAGCAAATGATCCCAATAAACAAGCTGGAGTAGCCAGGAGTGTAATAAATCTAATTCTAATATCGAATAAAATCTTTCAACCAAAAGTCATCAAAAAAGATAAGGAAGGGACACTTCATATTCATCAAAGGAAAAAATTCACTAAAATGAACTCTCAATCCTGAATATCTATGCTCAAAATGCACAGGCACCTACATTCACAAAACAAAACAAAACAAAACAAAACAAAACAAAACAAAAAACCTTACTAAAGTTCAAAGTACACATTGCACCTCACAATAATAGTGGGAGATTTCAATACCCCACTCTCATCAAAAGAAAGAAGGAAACATCCTGGAAACAGAAACTAAATGGAGACATAGAGAAACAAATAGGAGTTATGAGCCAAATGGATTTAACAGATATTTATAGAACATTTCACCCTAAAACAAACAAACAAACAAAAAAATACCTTCTCAGAACTCGTGGTACCTTCTCCAAAACTGACCATACAATAGGTCACAAAATAGGCCTCAACTGATACAAGAAGATTGAAATAATCCGATGCACCCTACAAGATCACTATGGACTAAGGCTTCAATAACAACAAAAATGACAGAAAGCCCATATACACATGGAAGTTGAACAACGCTCTACTCAATGGTAACTTAGTCAAGGAAGATAAAAAGAAAGAAATTAAAGACTTTTTAGAATTTAATGAAATGAAGGCACAACATACCCAAACTTATGGGATACAATGAAAGCACCACTACGAGGAGTACTCATAGCTCTGAGTGCCTGCAAAAAGGAACTGGAGAGAACATACATTAGTAGCTTGAAAGCACACTTAAAAGCTCTAGAACAAAAAAAGCAAATACACCCAAGAGGAGTAGAAGGCAGGAAATAATCAAACTCATGGCTGAAATCAGCCTAGTAGAAACAAAAAGAACTATACAAAGAATCAACAAAACCAAGAGCTGGTTCTTTGAGAAAATCAACAGGATAGATGATAGCCAGACTAACCAGAGATCACAGAGAGTGTATCCAAATTAACAAAATCAGAAATGAAATGGAAGACATAACAACAGAATCTGAGGAAATTCAAAAAAATCATCAGTTCCTACTACCAAAGCCTATATTCAACAAAACTGGAAAATCTGGATGAAATGGTCAATTTTCTAGTCAGATACCATGTTCCAAAGTTAAATCAGGATCAGATATACCATCCAAACAATCTCATAATTCCTAAAGAAATGGAAGCAGTTATTAAAAGTCTATCAGATCTTCATAGAAGACCTAATACCAATACTATACAAACTATTCTACAAAATAGAAACAGAAGGAACACTACCCAATTCCTTCTATGATGCCAAAATTATGCTTATACCTTAACCTAACCACACAAAGACCCAAGAAAGAAAGAGTACTTCAGACCAATTTCCCTAATGAATAATGATGCCAAGATACTCAGTAAAATTCTCACAAACTGAATCCAAGAACACATCAAAACCATCATTCACCATGATCAAGTAGGCTTCATTCCAGGGATGCAAGGATGGTTTCATATATGGAAGTCCATCAACATAATCCATTATGTAGACACACGCAAAGGACAAAACACATAATCATCTCATTAGATGCTAAGAAACCATTTGAAAAAATTCAACACCACTTCCTGTTAAAAGTCTTGGAAAGATCAGGAGTTCAAGGACCATACCTAAACATAGTAAAAGCAATATACAGCAAACCTGTAGCCAACATCAAAATAAAGGGAGAGAAACTTGAAGCAATCCCACTAAAATCAGGGACTAGGCAAGGCTGCCCACTTAATCCCTACTTATTCAATATAGTTCTTGAAGTTCAGAGCAATCAGACAACAAAAGGAGATCAAAGGGATACAAATTGGAAAGGATGAAGTAAAAAATATCACTATTTGCAGATGATATGATAGTCTCATCTTAAATGACCCCAAAAGTTTCACCAGAGAACTACTAAGCCTGATAAACAACTTCAGCAATGTGGCTGAATAATTAAATATATAAAATTAACTCAAACAAATCAGTAGCCTTCCTCTTCTCAAAGGCAAAACAGGCTGAGAAAGAAATGAGGGAAATAACACCTTTCACAATGGTCACAAACAATATAAAATACTTTGGTGTGACTCTAACCAAGCAAGCGAAAGATCTGTATGACAACTTCAACTCCCTGAAGAAAGAAATTGAAGAAGACCTCAGAAGATGGAAAGATCTCCAATGCTCATGGATTGGCAGGATTAATATGGTAAAAATGGCCATTTTGCCAAAATCAATCTACAGATTCAATGTAATTACCATCAAAATTCCAACTCAATTCTTCATAGAGTTAGAAAGAGCAAGTTGCAAATTCAAACCCAAAAAAAAAAAGGACAGTGTAATCTATAAATGAACTTCTGGATGAATCGCCATCCCTGACTTCAAGCTGTATTACAGAGCAATAGTGATAAAAACTGTATGGTATTGGTACAAAGACAGGCAGATAAATCAATGGAATAGAATTGAAGACCAGATATGAACCCACACACCTATGGTCACTTGATTTTTGACAAAGGAGCTAAAACCATCCAGTGGAAAAAAGATAGCACTTTCAACAAATGGTGCTGGTTCTACTGGAGGTCAGCATGTAGAAGAAGGCAAATTGATCCATTCTTATTGCCCTGTACAGAGCTTAAGTCCAAGTGGATCAAGGATCTCCACATAAAACCAGATATACTCAAACTAATAGAAGAAAAAGTGAGGAAGAGCCTTGAACACATAGACATTGGGGAAATTTTCCTGAGCAAAACACCAATGGCTTATATTCTAAGATCAAGAACCAACAAGTAGAACCTCATAAAACTACAAAGCTTCGTAAGGCAAAGGACACTGTCATTAGGACTAGACAGCAACCAACATATTGGGAAAAGATCTTTACCAATCTTATATATAATAGAGGAGGGCTAATAGCCAATATATACAAAGAACTCAAGAAGTTTGACTCCAGAGAGTCAAATAACTGTGTTTAAAAAAACAAGATAACGAGCTAAACAAAGAATTCTCAACTGAGGAATATTGAATGGCTGAGAAGTACCTAAAGAAATGTTCAACATCCTTAGTCATCAGAGAAATGCAAATCAAAAGAACCCTGAGATTCCACCTCAAATCAGTCAGAATTGCTATGATCAAAAACTCAGGTGACAGTAGATACTGGTGAGGATGTGGAGAAAGAGGAACACTCCTCCATTGCTGGTGGGATTGCAAGCTGGTACAACCATTCTGGAAATCAGTCTGGAGGTTCCTCAGAAAATTGGACATAGTATTACCTGATGTCCCAGCTATATACCACTCCTGGGCATATACCCAAAAGATGCTCCAACACACATGCTCTAGTATGTTCATAGCAGCCTTATTTATCATAGCCAGAAGCTGGAAAGAACCCAGATGCCCTTCAACAGAGGAATGGATGCACAAAATGTGGTACATCTACACAATGGAGTACTAGTCTACTATAAAAAAATTACTTCATGAAATTCATAGGCAAATGGTTAGAACTAGAAAATGTCATGCTGAGTGAGGTAATCCAATCACAAAAAAACACACATGGTTAGCACTCACTGATAAGTGGATATTAGCCCAAAAGCTCGGAATACCCAAGATGCAATCTACAGACCACATGAAACTTAAGAATAAGGACGACCAAAGTGCAAATGCTTCGGTCCTTCTAAAAAGGGGGAACAAAAATATTCATAAGAAGAGATATGGACTGAAGCAATGGCATTCATAACCTGCCCCACCTGGGGATCAAGTCCATATATATTTAGCCACCAAACCTAGACAATATTGATGAAGCCAAGAAGTCCATGCTGACAGAATCCTGATATAGTTGTCTCCTGAGAGGCTCAGTCAGAGTATGAAAAAAACAGAGGTGAATGCTAGCAGCAAACCATTGAACTGAGAACAGGGTCTCCATTAGAGGAGTTAGAGAAAAGTTTGAAGGAGCTTAAGGGGCTTGCAACCTCATAAGAACAACAATACCAACCAACTAGAGCTCCCAGGGACTAAATCACCATCAAAGTATACACATCAACAGATCCATGACTCCAGCTGCATGTGTAGCAGAGGATGGTCTTGTTGGGCACCAATGGGAGGAGAAGTCCTTGGTCCTGCCAAAGCTGGATGCCCCCCAGTGTAGGAGAATGTCAGGGTGGCAAGGGGGAAGATGATTGGGGAGGTGGTACAACCCCAGAGAAGAAGGGGGAATGGGACACGGGGCTTATGGATGGGAAACTGGGAAAGGGAATAACATTTGAAATGTAAATAAAACATATCCAATAAAAACATCTATATTTTGAGAAAAAATAAACCTGCAGTGGTGCTGATTATGTCTACAGTTCTCTTAAGTGGAATTTAAAACCATTTTCTTGCTCTAATCTCTCCAGTCACAGCCTCTCACAAGTACACAAACCATTCCAACCACTCCCCGGTTCTTTTTTGGAATATGCTGAATGATTCTGAAAGACTTTGTCATCCCCCAAACACCACCCTAAAAATGAATCATTGGATTCCAGGCCTCTCTTCTTGTCAAGTTGAAGAGAGTTCAAATGTTCTATCTGACCCAGGTCCAATGATGACGAGGCTGTGTATAAAAGATGATGTGTATGCTCTCTTGAAAATATCATGGCAAAGTGTGGTGAGGGAATTCTGTGTCAGCAAGGGGTCTTCCAAAAACTCACTGGAATCTGGGCTAACATTGGAATTTTTTCTAGCAGCTGTAGCCTAACCACAATGTGTACATGTCTGTTTATATAACTAAAAGTCAACCTTCATTTTAGTAATGTACAGCTTAATTTTTCTCACATCCAAAACAATGAATGCTACCTACTTTGAGTTTCTCTACTTTATACATTTAAGCAGACATAAGAAACTGAGAAAACAAACCAGGGAAAATAATAGCGGCCTAATCAAAATGAGTAAAACATTTTGAATGGAACATTCCATGATGTGGACGGAGAATGTAGAAAAGATATTTTCAGCATGATATAGGACTAACCATGATTTCCCAAGAAATTGCCACAAAGCTGCAGTTTTCACAAGACCCATTCATCTGTTCACCATGTGCATCAGCAAAGGACATACTTCCCTCAGTTCAGGATTTGCCTCGTCCCAGCTTATTCCCTGGCTATTCTGCTAGGCTTCAAAATGACTCCTGCCTCAACAATTCTTGTAGACATCCCATGCTAAGCCTTGTCCCCACTAGTATTGATGTGGTGTGAGCATATAATGAACTCTGTGAACTACCTAAAAGATGACTGTACTTATTCTTTTTTCAAACTATAACTATCTTGAAGAGTGTTCCCCAACTCCAAATGTTGTGTTTCTGGGACCTAGAATAAATCTTAGCACATAGCAGATATTTAATAAATTCAGAACTTTTATGAAAAAAACGTTTAAAAGTCTCATAATGCCAATGGGGTACCACTACAAGTCTCCCTATAAGCAGTGTAATCTTCAAAGGTATCATTGCATGATATCCTCGGTTGGTCTTTAGTTCACTAATTATAAAGGTATACATAGCCAGAAAGAAACACAGTCCCAGAGACCAATAGGTATCCCGCCATATCAACCAGCCCCTACCTACAGTTCCAAAGCTAAAAGAGAAACTAATTGTTTTTGAGCTACTTGGTTTATATATGTGAAAACTGAAGTCCACACTCTTGGGTTGTACAGCTTAGCTTTCACTGAGAAGTGTCAGTTCCACACGTTATTTCCTACTCGTGTTTCTTCAGTAGGGAGCCTCTACTCTCTGGAGACAGACTACTTGATAGACTTAAGGATCCTTTAATCCCCACAGCACCACTGCAATGGTGGTGATAGGAGCCATCGTTTGAATATTCCTTACCTACCGAGAGATAGAGGTTTCCATTAACTGAGAAGTGTGTACCAATGGATAGACATGACCTTCTATCGAGGGGAAAGTCAATGGGAAAATAGCATGGTTTCCTAAAACTATTGAGACAAAGAAGCAAATCCTTCTATTTGGCCACAAGGGGGCAGCTGGGACATTTCCTCCTAAATATTTGAGTTCTAAACCACGGTGAAGAAATGTGCTCTGTGGCTTTGGCTCACCATGCAATCTAACAGTACCTTTTAACTGAGTTCTCAACATGTCACAGCATTTTCTCACGGTGTTTCTTGGAGTGTGTATTGTTTTGTTTTAAGACAAATTATTTTCCAATTTCTTTGCAGATCTGGAGAACTCTCTGGTTTAGAACTCTGAGCCAAGATTACCATCTACAAAGATCTTTGGAGAGCAATAAATTGTTAGGCTAATTTGGAAAGCCACAGAAAATGTTTTATTTTAATTATGTTTGACCCCAGATAAAAATAAACAGTAATGATCATCTGATTCTGCCACACTTAATAAAGCTTGCTCTAAGTGCTTCAGGATTTGCCAAATATTTGCCTCATCACCTAGGCGTCTTTCGTCATTCCCATTTTCGCGATAGCCCAAAAACTTTCAAGTCAAAATTTATTGTGGAATTTTATCACTGAGCTAAACAGTGGGAGGTCCTCAAACAGAAAACCAAGCAGAGATTAGTAACAGCTTAATTCCACATCTTTATAGTTCTGCAAAAACATAAATTCACTTCATCATTTAGGTACATAAATAGTTGGAAGTTAATTTAAAACACAAATGCTAGGTCTGATATATATGTGCTCTGGAGGGTAGGATGCATGTTCACCCAACAGTTACAGGCACTTTAACAGTACAGGTTTTTTATCACTAAAATAGATACAAAAGTGTGCTCTAAGGTTTTGTGAGTCCTTTCTCTACCATCATCGTTAGGACTGTAACTCAGCCCCAACTCACACTCACACATGCATACACCCTGCTCTGACCCTGAGTAACTTCTGATATGTTGTATGTGGCTTCGGTTAACCTCTCACTAACACCCTTCCCTCAACTACAAGATGCCTGTGAGCAAAAACGAATTTTGCCCTTTTCACTGAGTGCTATAATTTCAATTTATACTCATGCTTGGCACACTATGGAAACTCGGGACTTTAGCAAAATGGTGCAATCATCAAAGAAGAAAAGCTATTATACATTTGAAAATGACTAATTTATTTTAAATTTTCAAATCTTCAGGATCCGAATGAAAGTATGTTTCTTAAAGCATTCTTGGGTTCTTGGTCATTGCTAAGAACATCCTCTGGAATGCCCAGACACAGCTGGGCCCTGTTTCCCAGGTCATCAGAGATGGGCCGTGTTATTAGCAAAGGTGATCCTCATGAGTTGGCTTATCATCACACTGGCAAAGGAGTAACTTACTAAAAATGTCACTGACCTGGAAGTAAGAGCCCATAGTTCTACTTTTGCCTCTGCCACTGGCAACCAAGGAGTTCAAATACTTATTTAAATTCTTAATGTCTCAATGTACCCATCTAAAGAACAAAAACAAAAAACAAGTAACAGAAAGAAAACTGTAGAAAATTAACCTTGCTAATGCAAAAGACTTTTGGAGTGTCACAAAATATAGACATGTTTAGAAAGTACAAAGCATTTTTCAAAAGAGGTATTTCAATAATCAGTGTTTCCGGGTCTCTGTTAAATACACCTCTACTTTGTATGACCACAGACCTTGCTTTTCTTCTTTTCTTTAAGGCAGTGTTTCACTGTGAACCTCTGGTTGAAACTTACTACTAGACAGGAGCAGTCTCCTAGAGACCCACCTGCCTCCATCTTCTAAATGGTCATCTACTTTTGATGACTTAATGGACAGTCCTAGGATCGGTACTATTCTGTCAATCAAGAGATTTAGGTTAACCCAACCCCCAGACTTTCCCTTTGCCTATGGCTGATTTGACCGACATTGGAAGTCTGTGCTGGTCCCATCTCTCTAGCAAATCTTAACTGGAAACAAACATCACTTGAGGAGGGGTATGCATCAAGCCAAAGTACCCAGCAGCTCAGTTGGCATGTCTAGTGCTGGGGAATGAGCTTCTACAGCTCCCACTTGATAGACAAACAAACATATTCTTTGCTCAAGATGATAGGATCGCCAACTTTCCTCCTGCATGCATTTCACAGTAAGTACTTAAAGAATGGACAATAAGGGGAGTTCTTCCACAACCATGTCAGGACAGCCTTCATACCCACACTTCTCACCTCCTGATAGCTTCCTCATGTATTCATCCATTCAGACTATAAAGCCTGTCTGACTGCACTTGCTTGCCATACCCAAGGGATATTGCCACGCTGCCCTCTCGTGGCACATCCCTCAGGGACTGCCTTGATTTGTTCTGTTTCACCTCACGGCTTATACAGATCACAAACCCTTACTGTGACTGACCCAAAACATGTATAGTCATGCCTAGATTGACAAATCCCCAAGCGTGCCCAGAACAGTGTAAGCAATCCTTAACTTCAAAAATAAAATGTTTCAAATTTTTCTTTTAAACATGCATTCTCTAGCACTTGGGAATACATTTTTCTATGGGAACAATACACCCATTCCAAAGTATTCCTTCAGAAACATGTGAAGAACATCTTCCTATTTTGTGCTGTCAGTGTAGCACAGTAGAAACAGAGGCATGGCAGTCAGCCTCTTTCCTCCTGAACAACAAAAGGGATAGTGGCAGAAGCAAATAGTACTGATGCAGTGTCCTGTGTCTGCCGATCAGACCATCCACAAAACACTGACAGCAAGGAAGCTGAGGTGGGCCCTCTGCCTGGGTGGACTCAAGAGGTTCCACAAAGAAACAATCAATCCTGCTGAAGCTGAAGAATGAGCCAGCAGCAGGCAACAGGCAGATGAGGGGAGAAGGGTGTTTCTGGTATGTGGCTGTCAGATTGCCAAACCAACACCCAAGCACCAATTTAACCCCTGCTTTAGTGGAGAGCTATGTAAAGGCAGAAATAGAATAGAACTTTGTAAGCCAGTCTAACCAAGCTTGGGCTGGGGCACCAATCTAAGACCCTCAGAAAGGCATGCATGGTCCTGGGCTGATTCATCACCCACCCTCCATTATCTACCACAACTTCCCCGGAGCAAAGAAGGAAAGCTATCTCTTCTTTGGGACTGGGTAGGCTGCTCTTGTGCTTTCATTTTCTTGTAAAGTTTTAATGTGAATTTGAGGTCACGAGTCAGGCTTATTAGACACTGTACCTACAAAACAGGTCCACACCCTGAGGAACTTAAAAACGAGCTATGTAGGCAAAGATTGTGCATATAAAATAACTAAGAGCATAAGAACATAGCTGCCAAAACAATGACACATGTTGTAAGCACTATACCCCAAACCTTCCTTGCTTTCTCTTGAACATAGCTCAGTTTAGTTCAACAAGTGTTTTACATTAAATGCCCACTGCAGGTCTGCTGATGACATAAGGCAGAATTCAGCAATGCAAAAGGCAGTGTCCACAAAGTTTTGCAAATGTAAATAAGCGTTCCTCCCAGAGATGTCAGATTAAGTCAACCCTGGAAAGATTCTAGGGAGTCTAATTAATAGGAATTATTTTTTACTCAACATGAGGAGACAACATCAACCCTGAGTAGGTATGAAAAATAATTTCCCACCAGTCAGAGCTGTCCCAACTACAATGAACCTCCTTGGGAGAGAGCACGTTTCCAGTCAAGCTAGAAAATTATTTGGCAGTAATCTTATAAGGGTGGTGCAAAAATCAATGAACATTAGGCTCCCTGCTGTGATTGCAAGAACCTCTGCACCTACCCAGCCATAGCCCTGTAGACATATCTGGGTAATCATCCTACAGCAGCAGCAATGGTTAGGTTCATTAATTAGAAGTACCAGAGCCAAAGGTAAGCAGTGACAAGAAACTAGGGGTTGGGAAGATGTGACTTTCACCAAGAGCCTGCACAGACAGAGTGGAGAGTGTCAGAACGTAGGAACTCAGTACTCAAAGACTTAGCATGTAGAAATACTGTCTGAGGGTCCATCAGAAGGAAGGAAGGAAGTTGTTTGAAAACCTGGCATGGCTCAGGACATCAAAACAAATAGCAAGGGATATAGTTCAAACACCCTGAAACAAAGTCAGTGCACTGGTATTGGTGTATCTGTTGTAACCCTTGAAGTAAGAAAGCAAGCCATGTTTAAATCTCTACCTGACCAATGCCGAGATCAGACTTTGAGTTCCTATAAGCTTCAGAATGCAGTGCAACTGGATTAGCATCTTTGCACAAGGACTCTTCTGCTCTGAGCTCTCCAGTGCCAATGTACAGACAGAGAACCCCATACAGGAGAAGACAAGGCTATCAGCAGGGCCTCTCATGTTGTGCTGGAAGGAACCGAACAAAGTAAAATTATCTTGATTCTTAAATTTCCAACGTAACTCCTTTTTTCCATCTTTCTCCTCTCCCAAACCCTTTTACTGAATTTAGATTAATCAGTTAAGACAAATGAATGACAGTGGAATCAATTCACTACATGTGAACAGTATTTTAAGAGAAAGAAAGCAAATGCATGATGTCTGATCATGATATTACAGGTGCTGCCCAGAGCCCAGAGAAGCCCATCAAGAGGAAACAAATTTCTTTTTTTAAAAGCTATCAACTTAACATTGCAAATCATTTGCTAGTCTTGAGGGAAATCGCCAAGTATTGCAAAACTTGATAATTACTGGTTCATGACTGATTTAGGAAAACATGGACTTAAGTAACCAGGCCAGAGCAGGACTGTAGACGGCAAGGCTGGCTGGAAGCTCTCTTGCTTTCATTATCCCTTTCATGAGTACTTAACATTTTACAAAGTCAGGCTCCTAGTACTTTGAATGTCCATAAAGCCCAGAGAACAGAAATACCAGCTAAGGTTGCCCAACCACCTGTACGTTCTCTTTTATCTTGACCTGGAATCCAGGAAGCTGGAGAAAGTGATTTCAGCAATCAGGATGCATTGTTTACTGTAAAGTATCAGCTCTCGGACTCTGAACAGATGCTCTAAAAACATATAAACATCTCTTCTATAAACGGACAGCACTTCTGTGGAAATTGGGAGGAAGAATTTAATTACAGCTTGGAGCCAACCCTGTGCACCACAGAAAGTACTGCCTGCATTTGCAAAATGCACATTCCCCACCCATACACTCTGCTCCAAAGTGCCTCGTTTGGCCAACAGACAGCATGCACATGGGAGATGGGAGATGGGAGCCGTCCATCTGCACTTGCCCCTGGAAAAAACTGGATGTTTGTTTGTTTGTTTAAAGGATGTGTAAATCTCCATCTGCAAAGAAGGAAAATATTCACTCTCAGCTGGACTTGTTTTCTTATTGAAGATTAAGAAATTAAAAGTATTATTTTATTCTGCCATGGAACTACAAAGAAAAGCACACTGAAATAGTATCCCAGAGTCAAACAGGCACCCTCTGGCCTCAGAGACTACATTCAGTTTTCTTTTCAAATCTTTACCTTTCAACTTTCTACTTCCAAGTAACTATGCTCTTGTTAGTTTAAAAAAAAAAAAAAAGCAGACCCCTTTCATCCACTTGGTTTTTACTAACAGTTCTGAATATGCACATACATTATAAAATGCAGACCTTTTAGATCTATTTACAAACCACAAACACTTTCACTTTCATAGGGATGAAAGGCAAATATTTAAAGAGTAAAATTTTTAAAAAGGCATTTTAGCAAGAGAATGATAAAGCCCTTTTGCACAGATCACAAATGAGGAGATTAGTAGAACCCTGCTACAACTTGACTGTATGATTATGTATATGTACACATATAATGTATAGGTAGAGATATGTATGTGTATATGCAAGCATGTAATATATATATATATATATATACATATATATACATGTGTGTGTGTGTGTGTGTTAAGTATTTATGCCTAGAGCCAAAGATCACTTTGAGGGATTTACCATTCAAATAATAAAAAAAGAATTGGGTTAGGAAAAATATTTGTGTATAAAGGTATTTTCTGTAGTGCTGTTTATGACAGATAAAACAGAAAAAACATCATATAAGGAAAAACTTATATAACTTATATAATTTATAGTAACAGGATACTATATAGCTATGAATAATATTTATGAACACATGATAACATGAAAATGCTTGTGTAATATTAATTTAGAAGATAAACGTATCGCACATATCTAAAACATTTTCTTATAAGTGTGCTTATGAAACTAAAATTCCTCAAAAATACAAAATATTACAATAAAATTCGGGCAATCTTTTTTTACCTTTTCCCCCACATTTTCTGAATTTTCTTTAAAGGGAACATTTCCCATTTAATAAGCTCATAGCCTAACAGTTAAAGGTACTTGTCTCCAAACCCAAGGACCTGAATGATTTCCCCAGAAAAGGAGAGAACTGACTCTCAGGCCATGGGATGTACACATACACTAGATGGATAGATAGATAGATCGACGTAAACATGAACATAAAATAATGAACTCTAAACAGATACATATTAAAGTTAAATAGATAAGTAAATGTAAAAATTAACACAAAAGATGCACATATACATTTATGCACACACATATACATTTAATAAATAAATGTAAGTTTTAGCATAAAATATGGAATCCTAAAGAGGTACATATTAAAATTAAGGTTCAATATTTCATAGAGAAGGAAATTCACAGGTAAAACATATTTTAGTGGAATTGGTGTTTAGTGGACTCGCTGATAATCATTCATTTGATGCATGAGTACATAACCTGTCTGAAGGAGATTGGAAGTTGTGGATGGAGAAAGAGAGGCACGTAGTCCACATCACATAATGCAGGATAAATGAACTCTGGAGAGAAAGAGGAGTCATTCAAGAAATGGAATGATAAACCAGCAGAGAACTTGGAGGAGGAGGAACACGTGTGGCAGAGTCTGGATCGAGTCACGTGAAGCCGAAGGGACAAAGGGGAAATTAGCACAGAAATCTGATGTCAGAAGCTGAGTGCAGAAATGTGGAGGAAGCAGGCACACAGAGAATGGGAGAGTGGGTGTGGAGGCAGCAGGCACAGAGAGGCTAGATTAGGCGCAGAACCAATTTGCCCCGTTCGAAACCAGAGAGAGGGTTGGGCTTCAAGTTTATTTCAAACGTTGCCAGTCTGCCATGAGCTTTACCTCTAGTGTCTGTCAACTTGAGGCATCTCGTCTAAGCAACCAAGTCTGTGCAACTCCATGCCTGTGCCATCTCCACCCTTCCCGCTGTGCTGTTTGTCCCTGGCTTCTTTCTTGGATCATCTTCCTCTTAATACGGTACTATTCTTGGGATATATGTGTGTGTGTGTGTGTGTGTGTGTGTGTGTGTGTGTGTGTGTGTGTGTGTGTGTGTGTGTATGAAATGGGGGGCATCACTGCTCACCTCTGCACTTCTTTCAGCCATCCTCTTCAGAGTAGCCATCTGCACCAGTGTGTCCTCATCTAGCCTTAAGCTGTCACCTCTGTTCAGGATTCTGAACCTGCATTCCAAGCCTTAATCTCAGCCCTCTTCCAGGTCTGTATTTCTACCACCCACAGGACATGGCTGATACTGGCTCTTTAACCCAACTGGGTCCTTCCAAATTCCTTGATATTCCATGTACTTTATGTTTTAATTCAAATAAATGTATTTGGTATCTCAAGTCAGAGGCACAGCTTTCTCATCAGTTTTCCCCTCTTCCTAACCACCTTTTACCACATCCATCAGACAAAGGACTTGGTGGATCCCAGCTTACAGCCCTCACTCAGTGTAACCTCTATTACAAAAGCCTTAGTTTGAGCTCTTATCCTGTCCTTAGACCATTTAGGCATAAAAGCTTTGAAATTGTATGGAGCAGCTAGCATGTGCCTGCTTCTGGGCACACCTCTGGGCAAATTTCACTCAATTTTGTCCTTGCAGCATCCAGCCCTTTACCTGTCCTGCCTGCCACCAGACTGAAGTGCATTTTCTCATCAGAAAACAAACATATCCTATTGTTTCTTTTGAGTTCCCTTTCATTACAAAATAAACCACACATTCCTAGGTACAAAAGACTGTACAATCTGCCTTCATGCACATACCCTCCCACATCTCTGCCATAGTAGGCCCTTTATAATTTCCAAGACTGTGGCTGGAAGGAGGCTGTCTTTGATCTAAAGTGATTTCTGTTCCTTTTATACCCTGGGAGACTCTGATCTTTCTTTAATGATCTGCTTAAATGATCTCTAATCCTTAACTCCAGAATCCAGCATGGATCATGCCATGTTCCCACACAACTTTATTTAGACCTCTGCCAAGCACGCTTACCAAAATTCTCAGAGCTATCGTTTTACCCACCTATCATCATCCCTCACAGTTGATAGAGGACCAATACCAAGCAGTGTGTGTTAGTGTCTGTCTATATGTCAGCTTTACCTCCATGTCTGCGTCTTACCTATCTCTTCAAGCCTAATTCAATCCAAGCCTCCTCCTTGGGCCTTCTCAGTCCATGCCCTTCAGACCAGTCAGGTCTCAGTGTCTGAACAACCATAGCACTTACCATCTGCCTACAGCACTTACCACATGGATGCTTGAACTACCAGACACCCCAGTGTGTTCTTCAAAGCCTCTTCACTAAACCTGAGTCCCACACTTGCCTCATGTTCAGTGCTCTACAGCTTTCAGCTTGTGCATAACTTTCTTTCCCAGAGAAAATGAGAATGGTGGGCACCAAAGCAGGGAGAACAAGGAACGGCACCTTTCCTCTGAAGAAACTGAAGAAAAGGGGAAGCAGACATAAGTGATCTCAGAAGATACCAAAGTCCTACATACGAGAACAATAGACTTATTTTATTAAGATAAACAAATCAGAAAAACAAGGCAACATACAGAGCAAAGTTAGCCACATGATCATTAAATACAGCCAAATAAGAACAGATGTGTGTGCGTTCACTGTCCATGTGGAAACAGAGGAGAAGGCAGGAGAGTGGATATTTCCAACACATCCTACACTTAATTTACATAACTACTGTACAGCGGCTTAATAGAAAGATGGAAAGAAAAATAACTGAAATGTGTGGGTAGTTCTGCCCTCTGCCCATTGAAGGGGCAGTTATGTCCACTTGCCCCCAACAGGACACCAGCTCCTGATACTAATGCTAGTGGTCAGGTTAAAAGATAAATTCACACCATCTTCCTCCACTACCTGTTTCAACAATAAGGAAAACTCTAAACCTCCCAGATAAAACATGTCAATCCGTTGCACCGTGTGTTTATTATTTTATATTAAGAAACTTAAGAGCAATCTTGGAGACTTTCAAGGACATCGATTTTATATAATTCTTATATTTTTCTGACTTTAACGTTCAATCTTTTAATGAGATGTGACTCCTCTGTAGTTAAACGTCTTGATAGATTCTCAACTCCCAAAAGGAGCTACCAATGTTCTACTTGCTTGAGGAATTTGGTCATAGATGTCTCCCAATTGCAGCTGAATTGCTGGATGTTATAATACAAATGTAATCACCTCCTCCAATTGCAAGTTGGTAGCAATAATAATGTAAATGTATACCCCACAGTGTATATCCCATAATGCTCAGGGCTTAAGCAAAGCAGAAGTGCTTAACTACTTAACAGGTCATTTTATCTGCAGTACCAATTCCATGGTCAAACTCAGAGTCTGAAGTAAATGACTTGGATAAGAGTGCATGTCTTCACCAGTCAGAATGTCTAAGATCAAAAACTCAGGTGACAGCAGATGCTAGCGAGGATGTACAGAAAGGAACACTCCTCCATTGCTGGTGAGACTGCAAGCTTGCACTCTGGAAATCAGTCTGGAGGTTCCTCAGAAAATTGGATATAGAACTACCTGAGGACCCAGCTATACCTCTCCTGGGCATATACCCAAAAGATGCCCCAACATATAACAAAGACACATGCTCCACTATGTTCACAGCAGCCTTATTTATAATAGCAGAAGCTGGAAAGAACCCAGATGCCCTTCAACAGAGGAATGGATACAGAAATGTGATACATTTACACAATGGAGTACTAACTACTCAGCTATTAAAAACAACAGCTTCATAAAATTCACAGGTAAATGGATGAGGTAACTGAATCACAAAAGAACACACATGGTATGCAATCACTAATAAGTGAATATTAGCCCAAAAGCTTGGAATACTCAATATATAATTCATAGACCATATGAAATTCAAGAAGAAAGAAAACCAAAATGTGGATGCTTCAGTCCTTCTTAGAAGGGCAACAAAATACTCCCAGGAGGTAGAGGGTAGAAGGGATGTGGGAGGAAGAAAGGAGGGGGAGAGGAAAAATGGGGGCAGGATCAGGTATGAGAGGAGACTGGGATGATATTCAGAGGGTCAGGAATTTGAACAGAGGTATGTAGCAATGGGGGATGGGGAACTAGGGGTAGCTACCAGCAAGTCCCAGATGCCAGGAAAGCAAGAGGCTCTCAGGACCCAACAGGGATGAGATTAGCTGAAATGCCCAACAAAGGGGAGCAAAAACTGTAAAGACCCTATCCAGAGGTCAGGCAAGGTCCCCAGTTAGGGGATGGGACCACTCACTCATCTCCAAATTCTTAACCCAGAAGGGCTCTTGTCTAAAGGAAATATGGAGACAACATGTAGAGCAGATACTGAAGGAAAGGCCATCTGAGTGCCCCACCTGGGGATCCATCCCATATGGTGTCACCAAACCAAGACAATATTGCTGATGCCAAGAAGTGCTTGCTGACAGGAGCCTGTTGTAGCTGTCTCCTGAGAGGCTTTAACAGAGCATGACAAATACAGAGTTGGCAGCTCACAGACAACCATTGGACTGAGCATGGGGACCCCAATGGAGGAGTTAGAGAAAGCACTGAAGGAGCTGAAGGGGTTTGCAACCCCATAGGAAGAACAATGATATCAACCAACCAGACCCTCACCAGAGCTCCCAGGGACTAAACCACCAACCAAAGAGTATACATGGAGGGACCCTTGCCTCCAGCTACATATGTAGCTAAGGGTGGCACTGTCTGGTATCAATAGGAGAATCCCTTGGTCCTGTGAAGGTTAGATTTCCCCAGTGTAGGGAAATGGCAGGGTGGTGAGGTGGAAGTGGGTGGCTGGGAGGGGGAGCACCCTCATAGAAGCAGGGGGAGGACGGAGGGGAGAGGTTGCTTCTGAAGGGGAAACCTGGAAAGGGGATAACATTTGAAATGTAAATACATAAAGTATCTAATGAAAAAAATAACTTGCATTTCTATCATGTTTCTTGTGTGCTTCTGTCATGTTTCTTGTGTGTTTTCATGATGTTTCTTATGTGCTTCCATGATGTTTCTTGTGTGCCTGCATCATATTTCTTGTGTGCATTTATAGCCAGGAAATGACTAGCAAAAGGGAGAGTCATCGTTGACCCCAAATTACTCATCAAATATTAAATAACTGAATGTTATCATATTCAATTGAGAAGGAATGGAGATGCTCTGTTTAAAGAGTAATAAAAAGATATTGTCATCAACATTTTTTGTACAAAGATAATAAAAAAATTCACTTGGGAAAGAGACTCGCCTTTATCAGTAGCCTAGGAGGGAACATCATACCAAGCAAAGATGTGTACACCAACTCCTCTAGAGAAAACAAAGATCCGGAAAGCACAATCTCCCAGGATTAATCAGCCAAATAGAGATATATGAGTACATTAGTCAAGATTTCTTTATGTTTAAATAACGATCACATGTCAAGTCTAATTTTAAAACAATATTTTTAGAGTAAGAAAAGCCTTTCACTGCTGGTTCCTCACACACCATTTCTTTCACTAATTTAACCCAACCTACAAGTCAGCAGGGTGTAGGTGGTGAGATGACCACTGAGCAATAACTCCACGTCACAGACTTACAAAAGTCAGCTATTTGTATAATTTAAAATATTATTATTGTTGTTGTTGTTGCTGTTACTCAGTTAACCAGGCTAACTTACATGTGGCATCACCAAAGAAAGCAACATAAATACGTTCCTCACATGAGGAGCAAATTATTTCAAACAGCTCGTGTTCCGTGATGAAGAGATGGGAACTAATCTAATCCTGGTTTAACAGGAAGATCTGTGCCGTTTTTATGTTACTGGTCAGCGAGTGCTTTTTTAACTCACAGGTCAAAGTTTTTGAACATTAGAACAAATAAATTCACTGTTTTTCCAAGCCTGAATGCCACGCAGTGAGCCTCTGAACACAGAGGCTCCTCATTCCACTTTGGGTTTACTTTCGTGTTTGTGTTTAACTGAACGGCCTCCGAGTGATTTTTAAGTATTGAGGTGAACACAGCCATCCTTTTTCAAGGATATTTTGGGTAACTGTTGTAAAGCAAAAATGCAAATCACTTTTCAAAAAAAAAAAAAAACTCTTGATGTGAAATTAAAAAGTAAAGTTAAAATCACCCAAAGGGTAAGCTCATGTAAAAACAAACTCAGTCAAAGGAAAGATATTTCAAATTCTTTACAGCAGGTACCTGACCTGTGGGACAAACTCCTCCATACGCATCTTTCTTAGATTCTATCAGATGCTGTTTCCTTCTCAACAATAAACCACAATTTACCTAGAATGCAATCAGGCAGAAAGTTAAAATAAACAGGTGGTGTCTTTCCTATGTCCTTATTTCAGTTAATGTATTTATTGCATACCTACAATGTTCCAAACACTAGGTTGGAAACAGTGAACATATGAAAGGTATGGCAGAGACTTGAAGACGGACAGCTAACAAGTAAACAAACTTGCAGGAAGAAATGCCCAATCCATCCATAAAGGCAAGTCTGAATCACACCGCCCTTCATCTGCCCACGTAGGGCTGTCTACTGGGCAGGCACTCACTGCTGACTTCCTAACTGTAGCTGAAAAGCACAGTGATGCCAAGAAGCCCCAGCTTCTGCTGTACTCTCTTCCTTTCAGACATATTTCTATTGTTTTGGATCTTCTTAAATGTGACTGATAATTTACATGTTCTGTTAATAATACTTATTTCCATATTTTAAGTAGATGAAGCCTAAAATCTCTTGTTATCTAGTGCAAAGTCTTACCTGGAATGTACGGGGTTAACGGATAGTTGCTAAATGGCTGCAACCATTTCCAAATGCACAAGGCTCACAGCAACAGTTTCAAGTGAAAGTTTAATTTTACTTCTTGTTACAGTAAATTCCTCTTTTAAAAGGAAATTATTCCAGGTAAAGAGAATCCTGATTAGAAAACACAAACTCACCGTAGGATGAAGAGCCTTGTAGTCTTCCATACAGCTTATCCAACACCCCTCTCTCCATCTCCAGAGGCCCCATCCTTGTAGAAAGGCCAGCATCCCCCTCCACACTACTGTATGTCTGTTTCTAATACTCCACAGATCACCAAGAATTGTGACAGAGGGGAAATTCAATACATACGAGATTTGGATTTTACCTAAGGTCAGCAAAATATTTAGCTGCATAGAATCTTCTGTTTTAATGCCCCATTTTACAGTACCTTGGGAATGTTTGAAAAATAAAAGGACCTACCCTATCAGATGCTGTCAAATAAAATTTGTTTAAAAATATATTCTGTTTCAAATAATAAAAGGGAAATGAAAACACTTTAAAAATACAAGACTATATATATATACATATACATGTATATATATATCCCTAATTGGTTTTACATATTATATAACTAAAATATGCTTATAACTTCTCAAAAACAATGTTTTTCATTGGTAAGGATGTTGGTCTTTATTATCTATATTTTTTTATTTGTTAACAAATTGTTGGGGCATGAATTAACTGTGAAAAAATAAAACTAGATTCCTACTTGTCAAGTTTCATCAAAATGAATCCCAAATTAACTAAATGTTTACATATTTAAAATATGAGATTATAAAATCACAAAAGAAAATATATAAACATTTTAAAGTTCTTAAAGGACTAAGAGGTCCTGAGATTGGCTCCAAAATTAGACACATCAGAGAAAATGCTTAAAATCAAATATATATGATTCTAATTTCACATTTCTAGATCTATAATCCAAACAATATGGCATATTCCAAGAAATGTTTCCACATATAATACCTAAAAATTCACAATAAAATCTTAAACAAGCTTTAGTGATCATGTAGCTTAGGTATCATGGAAATAAAGGGATTCCCTCAGACGTAATGTTCACTTGAAAGCTAGACTCCAGGAAAATTATTCAAGCTTGCAAAGGTAGGTACGGTTGCTAAAATATTACATTTTGAATGCACTAATTTGGGGGGGCTTCAGATGTTTCTACGTGGAACAAGAGCTACAGAAATTAAGGCAAACGAATGTTCATAAAGCTGAAATCTTGAAACAAGATATTCCTTCGACCAAGGTAATTTGAAAATTAAATAGATAAATAAGCCTCTAATCCACATTAAATTATAAAAAGGAGAGATTCCACAGGGTGGTATTCATTTGAGTTTGATAGCAGAACTCAGCTTATCATATGCCTGAGAAGCACTTAAAACAGACTTGAGTTGCTCTTGACTTTGTCAAACTGCACTGGTTTCATGGGACTTGAATGAAACCATATCCACAGGAGGCATTTTTATCCCAGGCCATGAAGAGTCTCATAGATGAGCTTGGATAACTGTGTGCTCCCAGGAACTAAGCTGTTGTGAACAAAAGTCAGCAAAACAACCATGCAACTCAAGTAGATCCAGAAATTTCTGGGGCTGAGACAATCAGGTACCAAGTTAAAGCATACAATTTCACTGCTTTTTTAAAAATGCAGTGCAGATAATGAAGAAATAAAAACGATAAAATGGGCATTCTCAAAAGTGATAAATGTTACTTCTATGATGCAGAGTCTCACAGCTAATATTAGAAATACATCTGTCAGGGTAAACAACAAATGAGGCAGAACTGGAGCTAGAACCAGTGAAACCAATCATCAAGTGCAAATCTGCTTCCATGCAAGCAGCAACAGTGATCCAACGCTGGAGAGTGAAGGAGGGGCTGAGAGGGAAGGTAAGGTCTGAACACACAAACATTCTAAAATCCCAGCTAAAAACAGAGTGAAAAGATGAAGCAGAATCACTAGACTTCCAGAAGGGAATAAATCCTCAGATTCTAATTCTAACAATGTCAGGGCTGATACGTGGAAGCAAGAAACCACAGCACCTGAAGAGATGAATGGCAGATCATATATACCATAAAAAAGTGCCAAAATGTGGTCTAATGGAACTAGAAAATGCCCGTTACTTAGTGTATTTCCTGTGCCTTTTCTAGCATACCACTGTGTTACAACTGTCTTCAAACAGCATCGTGCTGTACAGGGGCAGCTATGCCATCTAGGTTTATAGAAGTACATTCTGTACAATGGCAGGATTGGTTAAGAGCACAATTCTTGGAACAGAGCCCTGCGGTTAAGTAGCGTTATGGCATTAGGGGTGTGGGATGTAGAGACTAGAGGTTGACATTAGGCGTCCTCCTCTTTGTTCTCAATTCTTCTCCACCTTGTTTTCTGAGATAGGGTCTCTCACTGAGCCTTATCAGAATTCTCTAGATGCATGCCTGTAAATAATTAAGCACTTAAACTGTTTATCTAAAATATAACAATCATTAAAGGATAATTTCAAAATAAAAGATTTTATATCTAGTAGACAAGACATTTATGTTTTAAAATCTTCATATTGATTTATCTACAGATAGATTTAATTGAAAGTATGTTAAACACTAAAAATACAACAATCTATTTTAAAACTATAAATGTTCCAGTGAAAAATGTAAGGGTTTTCTACCCCATTAGTCATGCAGACAGTATAAATCAGAGTGCAATGTGACAGCATCTCAACTGTAAGCATGTCAACAGTTCAAATGCATAACAAATGAAAGGTCACTTATACTCCACAGAATGTATTATCTTTTGCAAATATGCACATATATATGTATATATATATTCCTGTATATATAATTTTAAGTCTAGATTCACATATGAAAGAAGGCATGTGCTATTTATCTGATCTAGCATATTTTGCTTAATATAATGATTTGTATTCATTTATTTATACTCAGTTATATTCATTTTCCTGAAAATATTAGATTTTTTCTTTTTCTTTTTCTTTTTCTTTACTGCTCTATAAAATTCCTCTGAGCATATGTACCACATCTTTTTAATGTTTAAGCTCTTTTTCTTTCTTGGCAATTATGAGCAGTATAGTCTTAAACATAGAAGTGCACATCTATGTGGTATTTTGAATTCTCTGTGTATATACCCAATGGTGATATAGCCAAGAATTATTTATTAGTGCAATTTTTCCTTTGAACACTTTGGTAACAGATATCAGAAGCCCTAATCAAGTTTAGTTTACACTAGTAAACTAAAACTTGTGTTTCTAGAAATTTGTTCTAATTTTTCATATATGAAAACACTGAATTGGACTGGAGAGATGACTCAGTATAACCACTGATTGCTCTTGCCAAGGTCCTAAGTTCAATTCCCAGCAACCACATGGTGGCTCACAACCATCTGTAATGAGATCTGATGCCTTCTTCTGGTGTGTCTGAAGATAGTGACAGTGTACTCACATACATACAATAAATAAATAAAATTTTAAAAAAGAAAACACTGAATTAAAAATTGTTTATAAGGTATGGTCAGATGTCTGAATGGTTAAAACAACAGCTGCTCTTACAGAGGACCTGAGTTCTACTGTAAGCACACAGACAGCACTACACAACTGTCTGTAACTCCATCACTGATGCCCTCTCTGGCCTCCATGGACACAGTATACACATGACATACAGACAAAGCACCCATACATACAAAAATAAATAAATAATTATATTTAAGAAACTTTCTATAGTAATACAAAGTGTTAAACCATTTAAATGACCAATAATTCAGAACTGGAAAAATAAATTTGTTGAAATATATATCATAAAATATTCATATATCACATTATACAAATCTAATTGTGTAAAGAAAATGTATTGACGATAATGTTAAAATGGAAAGAAAATAAATTGGAATACAGGAGCTGGAGAGATGGCTCAGCGGTTAAGAGCACTGATCCCTCTTCCAGAGGTCCTGAGTTCAATTCCCAGCAACCACATGGTGGCTCGTAACCATCTGCAAGGGGATCCGATGCCCTCTTCTGGTGTGTCTGGAGGCAGTGACAGTGTAGTCATATACATAAAATAAATTGGAATACAAGTAGACGCAGTATGACTATAGTAGACACAGTATGATACAGTATGTATAGCTAGAATGAAAATAAGGAACACACAGTGACGTGATGATACTAGTTACCTCTAGATAGTTACATTTGAAAAACTATTTCATCATTTGGCTTGTCATCATTTTCTATTCAAATTGTATATAATTAATGATTCTAAAGGAAAAAATATTTAAATATAGTACTTAGAAGAATAGCATTATATAAAAACCAACTCATATAGTATAGCTTTTAGAAACCTCATTCTTTTCTTTTGTGGCAAACCTGGCGTTTCTAATGGGAAGTCCTGAAATCTCGAGGGTTGTGGGGTGTAATATGTAACTCAAATGTTTTATGCCATAGAAGATAGGGAAGGTCACCAGTAAAATGGTTTAAAAATGTCTTACAGAAGTATGGCCACAAATTTAATATAAAAGTTCACAAAACAATAAAAAATATAAACTTACTATCAGGAGAAAATCAGAAAAATTAATAAATTAAGAAAAGGTCATTAAGTTCATTAACAGCATCATTAAATATGAGCATGCTGCCTTAATGAGGAGGTTTGAAACTATAAATTGTTTATACATTGTGCATCCACTATGGGCACTCGAACTCTCTCCTGACAATACAGTTAATAATGGGCGAAGACGAGAGGAACCCTAGATGCCATGGCAATTAGTAACAGAACCCAGGGGTTTTCAACACTTTCTCATTACTTGGAACTTAGCCTAGATCAACAGTGACTAAGAATCATAACCTCCACTTCACTCTAAGCAGTTGCCTGATCCCTTTGCCTGAAGAAAAGTATTCAATCTAAAGAGCTGTCTGCTAAGGTGGCACTTCCAGGAGAGTCCTCGGTGCTACAGAAAGGAAAGTCCGACCCTGACTTTTCCCATGCTCTAAGCAAATGTGCATATATGAAGAAACAAAGGATTGAGATTGTAAAAATGCAGGAGACTTCCAGTACATGTCCTGTCATTCAGCTTCAAGCTATTACACAAGTGCAGGTATGCTTTCATTAAATGTGGTAAACCATGCTATAATCACAAAGAAAACCTTAAGAGCCATTTTGAACTTGATGCACTATTGAGAAAAGTGTAAGCATTATATTCTCCCTAAGGAACAGCCTAAATGCTCCCAAGAGTAGCTCCCAGTCAGCACTTTCTTTCTCATTACATCTTACATTTTCACAGCGAAATATTTTCCTGTTTGCGTTAAAAGTTGTATTAGGAGATAATGAACAATTATGATCCAATTTGCTAACAAACTTCCCCTAGAGTTCCTTAGTCACTCCTTCTAGTCCTTCATGGTGACGACCCAATGAGCTGCATCTCAGCTTTTGTTCCAAGACTAAATTTATGTGGTAAGACCTCTTCTTTCTTAGAGATACCACTTTGAATGGTGATTGAATTAGCATTTGCTAAGTATACATAGCAAGGATCCCAAACTTAAATTCCAGTTGAAAGCAGCATCCCATAGTTCCCGAGGTCTATCACTAACTAGTATTTTTTCATGGCTAAATAAGACAAAATTAATATTTAGGAGGCCGGGAGGCAGGGGTGAGAGGTGACTGAGAGGATAAAACTGTTAGCCATTTGGGTAAACGTAACATTCAGAAGCAGCATTTGCAGCTACAATTTGACAAATTTCTAGTAGGAAGCATTTGTGCATGAAGTTTAGGACAGGCAGAAGTCTAGGAGAGCATCACTTGCTTCAAATCTCTTCCCCCGACTCTGAATTTCTCAAGAAATATTGTATCACCAGAAAAGAACAAGAGAAAAGACCAATGGACACTTTTAAGAAAGATGTTCTAAAAAGAAACCTACTCTGTCTGAACCCGTGTGCTGGCTCTCTGGTTTTTGGTTTTTTTTTTTTTTTTTTTTTTTTTGCCTCAGAGCTCAGACTTGAAATATGAAAATAAACTAATCTTGGAGTACCAGGTGCTCTTTAAAAATAAAATTTTGCAGGAGGGACCTGAGGGGGTTGTTAATAGTCTGGAAAAGGCCTATAATACACAACTAAGCCCTCTCCAGGCTTCTAAAAGGAATTACCACACAAGGATTCAATTAAAAATATTGTAGGTTCTATAGCATAACAGTTACTTGGGGTAGCATAAATGCTTTGACTGTTGAGAAGTTAGAAAATGAATTATTCAGCTACTAGTGAAATAAATATCTCTACTTGGGCTATATAAGCCACAAGCCCTATCCACACTGAGGAGTTAAGCGACCAAGTACATCTTAGATGCGTGTATGGCCTCGAGTTTCTGGATAGTATATTAAATAAAAACTGTTTAAGGGGTCTAAGGAATATTTCGAGTTTCTCCCCCCACCCTCCGTGGCCACAGTTAATTTAAATCCATCTCTTTCCTCTTATTTTGTCAGGAAAAAAAACACTTAAGCTTGACTCTTCCCTTTCAAAAAGACACTTTGTGGACAACTCACAAGATTCTTCTGACAAACTGGGTTTTTGAGTGGCTTGTTATTCTTTTGGTGAAAAGCTATAAAATGCTAGAGTCAGAAATAACATTATACCTAAAATATGGCAAAGTAAGGAGTCCTTCTCAGCACATGCCAGTATCTCCTTCAAAGAAGAAGAGCAAACCAAACAAAATCGTAGGCATGGCTCCCTCTTCCCTGCAGCCTTGGATAAGCCTTGACCTGTGATGCCCAGGGCCTGAGCCATTTCACTATGCGCTTGTTTTCCTGTGCAGAGTAAGCTCCTTCAGGTATGCGACAGACCCTGACTCTCTTAACTTTTACTGGTCATCGGGACAACACGCAGCAAAGTTAAACCCTCCCGGGATCTGTGAGCTCAGGTTCATCCCAGTTCTGAAAGTCCAGGCTTCCTGTTCAGTGCTACAGACAGACACAGCACCGGGTCCTACCACAGAGCGTGGCTCTGATGACCGACTCGCAGCAGTTCACCTGGAAGTAAAAGCCACAACTATGGCAAAACAACATGTTTGTCTTGTTTTCTGGTTTCTAAGAGTATTCTCTGCTGGTTGGCACCTGTTTAAAACTTATGGATGCTTCTCCCCTCTGGAGTTTACTTCTGCTTTCTTATAGTTCCAAAGCATATGTTTTAAATAATCATACTCCCATTATTTATGGGTTATTTCAGAAACTAAAGGTAACCTCAGATTTTGTGGGTTTGAAATTAAAAAAAAAAAAACAACAACAACAACAAAAAAAAAACGATAGGGCTTTGTAAAGGCAAAATTAAATAGAGGTTCCTAGAAATTCAAAACACAAAATGAGGTAGGAGTCTACAAGTTTCTGGTTTAATTAACTTCATAACCTCTGGGAGGGTGCTCCCCCTTCTCCACTCCCTCGGGCATCCCACTTCCCTGGGGCCTCAAGTCTCTACAAGATTGGGTGCACCTTTTCCTACTGAGGCTGGACCGTAAGTCCTCTGCTTCATATCTGCTGGGCATCGAGTCGGGTAGGGGTCGGGGTGAGGGTGAACCAGCCCACGTATGCTTTTTGTTTGGTGGCTTAGTCTCTGGGAGCTCCCAGGGGTCTGGATTAGTTGAGTCTGTTGGTCTTCCTATGGGGTTGCACGCTGCTTTAGTTTCTTCGGTCCTTCCCCTACCTCTTCCATAATGATCCCTGCCCTCAACCCAATGCTTGGATATATTTGCATCTGTCTCAGTCAGCTGCTGGTATGACCTCTCAGAAGGCAGCCATGCTAGGCTCCTGTCTGAAAGTGTACCGTAGCATCAGTAATAGTGTCAGGCTTTCCTGCCCTCCCCATGAGCTGGATCCCACGTTGGGCCAGCTTCCTTTCATCTCTGCTCCAGTTTTTGTCCCTGCAGTTCTTTTAGACAGGAACAATTGTGAGTCAAAAATTTTGAGGGTGGGTTGGTAACCCCATCCTCCACTTGAGATCCTTCCTACTGGAGGTGGTCTCTTTAGGTTCCCTCTCTCCATTGCGGGGCATTTCAGCTAGGGTCATCCCCATTGAGTCCTGGGACTCTCACACTCCAGGTTTCTGGTACTTTCTAGACGTTTTCCCCACTCTCCACTCCCAGAAGCTGCATATTTTCATTCATTCTCCTGCCCACCTGGGCTTCTCTCCTGCCCCCATTCCTGACTCTCCTCCCCTTTTCTCCTCTCCCTCCCATTTCCCACCCAGCTGCCACCCCCTCTCTGCCTTCCATAATTATATTTCTCCTTCTAAGTGGGATCGAAGCATCCTCACTTGGGCTTTCCTTCTTGTGAAATATCTTACGGTCTGTGGGTTGTATCCTGCGTATTCTGTACTTTTTAGCTAATATCCACTTAGCAGTGAGTACATATTGGACATGTCCTTTTTGGTCTAGGTTACCTCACTCTGGATGATATTTTCCAGTTCCATCCATCTGCCTGCAAAATTCATGATGTCCTTGTTTTTAAGGGCTGAATAGTAAGTATTCAACTGTGTAAACAAACCACATTTTCTGTATCCATTTTTTTTTCACTGAGGGATATCTGGGTTGTTTCCAGCTTCTGGCTATTACAAAAAAAGGCTGCTATAAACATGACGAAGCATGTATCCTTCTGGTATGGTAGGGCATCTCAGGGAGAACTATTTCAAATTATCTGAGGAACCACCACAATGGTTGTATCAGTTTGCAATCTCACCAGCAATATTGACGATATTCCTCATCTGAGAATTCTTTGTTTACCTCTGGACTCCATTTTTAATAAGGATATTTGACTCTCTGGAGTCTACCTTCTTGAGTTCTTTGTATATATTAGATATTAGCCTTCTATTGGTAAAGAAGGTTCCTATTAGAATTGGTAAAGATCCTTTCCCAATCTGTTGGTTGCAGTTTTGTCCTAATGACAGTGTCTTTTGCCTTATAGAAGCTTTGCAGTTTTATGAGGTTCCATTTGTTGATTCTTGATCTTAGCGCATAAGCCATTGGTGTTTTGTTCAGGAAATTTTCCCCAGTTCCCATATATTTGAGACTCTTCCCCACTTTTTCTTCTATTAGTTTGAGTGTATCTGGTCTTATGTGGAGGTCCTTAATCCACTTGGGCTTAACCTTTGTTCAGGGCAATAAGAATGGATCAATTTGCCTTCTTCCACATGCTGACCTCCAGTTGAATGAGCATCATTTGTTGAAAATGCTATCTTTTTTTTCCCCACTGGATGGTTTTAGCTACTTTGACAAAATCAAGTGACCATAGGTGTATGGCTTCATTTCTGGGTCTTCAATTCTATTCCATTGATCCTGTCTCGGTACCAATACCATACAGTTTTTATCACTATTGCTCTGTAATACTGCTTGAGGTCAGGGATGGCGATTACCCCAGAAGTCCTTTTATTGTTGAGCATAGTTTTTGATATCCTGAGTTTTTTATTATTACAGATTAATTTGAGAATTGCTCTATCTCTGTGAAGAATTGAGTTGGAATTTTGATGGGGACTGCATTGAATCTGTAGGTTGTTTTTGGCAGAATGGCCATTTTTACTATATTAATCCTGCCAATCGATGAGTATTGGAGATCTTTCCATCTTCTGAGATTTTTTTCAATTTCTTTCTTCAGAAACTTGAAGTTATTGTCATATAGATCTTTTACTTGCTTCGTTAGAGTCACAACAAAGTATTTTAGATTATTTGTGGCTATTGCGAAGGGTGCCATTTCCCTAATTTCTTACTCAGCCTGTTTATGTCATGTCTGTCGTTGTCCTTTTAGCTCATGTTTAAGTAGTCACATTGCTAAGACTTTGTAGTGTCTGACACAATTCCATAGCAAAGTCTCAGATTATCTGGTTCTTGAAATATTTCCAATCCCTCTTCTGCAAAGCTCCCTGAGACTTAGGTAAGGGGTGTTTTGAAGGTGTATCATTTGGGATTGGGCTCCACAGCTCTGCATTTTGATTGGTTGTGGTTTCCTCTAATGTTTTCCATCTATTGTGAAAGTTTCTTCTTTGACAGTGGGTGAGAACTACACTTATCTGGGTGTATAAACAAATATTTAAAGTACAGTTAGGGTTGATGCTGGCTTGATAAAGTAGCTGTTGTAGGCTCCTCTCCAAGATCTGTAATTTCACTAACCATGTGTTTCCAGTATGAAATATGATTTCCCTCTTGCTGAGTAGGTCTTAAGTCTGATTAGAGAATCACTGCTACTGCAAAGGTATTTGTGTTACCACAGTCTTAATTTGTGGTTCATAGGTATCATGGCTTGTTGGTTACTTCCCTCCTTTGGAAGCTTTTATGGCACCTTCTGGTCATGAGACTTTCATGACCAAAGCTAGTGCTCAAGGAGAATTTCTCATTTCAACTTTCTAGGGCCTGTACCTAAAGTACATGATGTCTTGTCAATATAACCTTGCCTTCCAATTCTGGGCAGGGGGCAACCAAGGGCAGTGGCAATGATTTGTAATGTTTGGGGAACCTTTTTGAACAAGTATGACTAACAACTGAAAAGAGGGCTTCTCATGTTTCACTTGGGGTTTTTATTAGATGCTCTTTGGCTCTTGGAGAGAGCATTTCCCAAATGGGAAAACTTCATTTAAAGTATGTATGTGTACTTATACACAGACTCTTGTGCATTATGGTCTTTTTAGGTAATTGATAGTATGATTCCTTATGACTCTTTCAAATACCCTTACTGCTATTTTACCCTCCTGTCTCCTTCTGAATTTATCTCCTTTCCCCTATCTAATTAGAGCCCTACAACTAACACAGTTTTTTTAGTACTAGTCCATTATTTTTTATTAGCTTTTTGATTTGTGCTAGTCAGACTTCCAACCCTACACACAAACTGTTCTCTTCAAGGAAAAAGATCACCTTTGTTTCTAAATACAATCTATATTTTTTTCAATTAAAATGAGTCTATTCTATTCTGACTTGACCCTTGTTGCCTCGTTTGATTTAAAGGCCTTTATGACCCAATCCTGGCTTATTTCCCCAGTCTTAATTCCTCTTTTCTCTTAAATATCTTGACTTTCTTTATGATGAGTTATACGTGGCTGCCCTGAAGACTCACTGAGTCTGTACAAAGCCCTTTCCTTCATTGCTGCAGCTAACTCTCTAGAGCTGAAGTAGGTACCCTCTGACCTCCTTATGCTGAGCTGACTGCCTCCTCCCACTACTCTCTGCCAAATGACATCAAGGAAGAACTGACTGCTTACATAGAAATCTAAGCCTCAGAACCACAATATTCTCAAAACATTTAATCCAACACCATCTGTAGAAAAGATTAGGAGACAGAAGAAAACTTTTAAAACAAATGAATAATTTGTAAATGCAAATAACATATCCAAATTCAAATTGAGCAAACTTCCATTCCAATACAAAGAAGTGACAGTGTTTGAGGCAATGGATATTCCCATTTTCTGATCACACATTGTATGCCTTTACAGAAGTATCTATCATACTGCACTTATATATGTATACTACATTATTCAGAACATGAACTAAATAATACACTCACAAATGTAAATCATTGATAGTTTTGTATAGACACTTGAGTCTTATTTTCTATTCATAAATTACAATACACATATGTATTTAATAATTTCAAATAAAATTCACTAGCAGTTAGCCAGCTCATAATTACCTAATTAAATCTAATTACTCAATTAAACACTGGTAACTCTGTATAACAGTAAAATCAATAATTTAATCTACATTACTGCCCATAAATAATTGGGGTTTTAGGTGTAATTTTTTACAGAATTTATTGACTTAATAAATGATATACAGACCAGACAGTAGCAAACTGAATGATTTTGTAATTTATGAATACTCAATCAGCTTCAAATATATAACCAAGATATTTCTTTTAGAAATATTATTTCCACAAAGTAAGTGCTAGTCAATTTAATGCATTATTATAAATAAATAATATTTAAATACAAGTTCACTATGATTTGCAAAGAACTTTAGGGTTTGACCATATCTTAAACATTTTATGTTTTCAATTTTCACCATTTTTCAAACCAATTAGAGTCTCAAAATAATAAAACATACTTAGAAATGTTCAGTCTCAGAATTGTAATTGGAAAGCTAGAACATAAGCAAAATGAACTTGTAAAAGGAAGTGAACGAGCATTTGTTGCTAACCATTTTTGACAAGGAGATGGGCGAGAGCGAAGTTTTCTTGACAGTATTCTCTGTGGTGTATGCTGAGATTCTTCAGCCTAGCCACAGTTTCCAAGACAAACATAATCATTCAGTTATTCATCCAACACGTGTTCATGAAGAATCACTTTCCATAACAATCATTGACATAGAGGCAAGCACCTCTTCTTGGGGTGAAGTTAAGAGTGAGAGGGGATGAATGTTAGACAGTAGCTTATCATTACAGACAACCTGGATTTCTTGATTTACTTCTTATGTCCCTTTACTTTATTTTATAAGCTATTTCCCAGGCCTAGATAACTGTATCTCTCACATTTGTAGTATGTGTCTCAAAACACAATATCCATTATTATAAAATCAATTACGTTTGAAGAAATTGATGTCATTCACACCTAAGAAACATTATCAGCAATTTGCCTTCCTCTCATCCCCCACTCTCATCCCCTATTCATTTCCTCCTATGTTTTCTCCACTTCCTGTCAGCTAATTATACCAACATTCAGCTGGTCTCCCAAGAAACAAAGTTAAGAATGCTGTGAGCTTTCTTCTTCCCACCAAAACCATGTCTTGAATATCTTCCCTCAATACCTAACCTTAGCTCCATAACATTCACTCTAGTCACTATGCAACAATTGCAATTTGGTCTCCAACTACTCAAAACATCAAACCTGCTTCAAAAATCCACTCAGCAATCCTTTTGAGGCCAGCAAGCATAGGGGATAATTTGCAAATTCAACTCTCTGCTTCCTGTTTTCTTTGTTGTTAATGAAGGAAATCTCCATCACATCTGTGCCTTTAACACATCTTTAGACTTAACCAACACTGCCTGAAGTTTACCCAGCTCTTCAAAATCTCCTCCTTTATTCCTTCAGTGAGACCCACATCAAGATATCACTGGACATCTGGTATGCACTAATCAGCCATATATAAATCTGTCACTTAACTTGTTTTTTCCCCACTGCCTTCTTGGGGGCTTCAAAAGAAAGCAACAACGGGGAAAAAGGAAAGAAAATTCACTGCCATATAATAAAAGGCCTCTTTTCCTCCTGCTGTTGTCCCCAGTGAGTGAATTTCTTTTCATTCCAAACCTACTGCTCTATTTTTTTTCTTCTCATTGCCAATGTTTATAGTCATTTCTTAAATGACTTTGGTTATGTTTGGCCCCCCTTACTAGCTAGCTAATAGGACTCCTTATTTTGCTCTACATTTTTGGTCCTGCCTCCTTCTATAACTAAGCAGCTTTGCTTCTCCAAAAATTAAATAGATCAGCTTCAAAACATCACAAACATCATAACACATCACGCTGGGTTAAGATGAGAATCCACTTAAAACCTGCCTACATAGGCTAAAATAACTTTGACTAGGTACCCTCCTATCTCCTTCCTCAAGCCCCTTTTAGAACAACCATGACCTACACATTTGTTAACATTAACAATATCCTACAGTTCAATCTTTACCATATGGTCAGGTTAATCACAGAAATGGCCCCTCTCCTTTCAATTTTCTATGTTAGTTACTTTTCTCATCACTGGACAAAATAACTACTCAAACTAAGTAAAGTAAGGAAGCATTTATTTTGGTTCAAACTGGTTCGAAGTTATAGTCCATCACAGCAGACCTGAGAGGGAGTAAAGTAGTTACTAGCACTGTCCCAACCAGGAAGCAGAGGCAGGGCTTTGTGGGTTTCATCCACTTCTTAATTTTTATTCAGTTCCTGACTGTTGGTGCTCCTACATACAGAGTGGGTCTTCCCTGTTGGGCTCAGCCTTTCTGGAATCATCCTTAGTTCTCACTGAAGAAACACGTATTCAGGGATATGTTTCTATGGTAATTCTAAATCCTATCAAGTAAATGATCAAAGTTAAGTATCTCTTTAACAAAACTAAAAAGCAGAAGTCTTACAAATGGGCGGACCCATGACTCCAGCCACATATGTAGCAGAGGATGGCATTGTCCACCATCAATAGGAGGAAAAGCCCTTAGTCCTGTGAAGCTCATTTCCCCAATGTAGGATAAGGTCAGGACAGTAATGTTGAAGTGGATAGGTGGGAGTGGGAACATCCTCACAGAAGCAGGGGGAGAGGGAAGGAGATATGGAGGAGAGGGGGAAACAGATAACATTTGAAATGTAAATACATAAAATATCCAAGAAAGATAAAATTAAAAAGAAAACATTTCACAATAATAACAACAACAAAAATAATTTCTTGCCCTTAGAGTGTTACCTTATCGATTCTGTTTTCACATCCCAAGGACTGTTCTTAGAATTCACAAACCAATGGGTGAGTTTCCACGAACTCTATGAGGGTGACTCTAACTGAGATTCCTCAGTGAGGGAAATGGAGCCCAAAGTGGCCAGCTCCTGTAGCCAGACAAGACTCCCCATGGAGAGATAAGGTTACCAACGCACCCATAAAATCTCTGACCCAGAATTTGTCCTGGCTACAAGAAGTACAAGGACAAAGATGGAGCAGAGACTGCTAACCATTGACTGGCCCAACTTAAAAAACATCCCATAGGCAAGAACAAATCCCCTGACACTATTAAGGATACTCTGTTATGCTTACAAACAGAAGCCTACCTTAACTGTCAACCTAGCAGTTGACTGAAACATATGCAGAGATCCACAGCCAAACATTAAACAGAGCTCAGGGAGTCTTGTGAAAGAGTCTGAAAAGGATTAAGGAACACAGAGGGGATAGGACTCCACTAGAAGACTGACAAGAGTCAACCAACCTGGGCCATTGGGAGTTCCTACAGACTGAACCACCAACCAAAGATCATACATGGGCTAGACCTAACCACTCCCTTGATACACATGTAGCAGATGTGCCCCTTGATCTTTATGTGAGTTCTCCAACAACTGGAGAACTGTCCCTGACTCTGTTGCCTGCCTGTGGATCCTGTTCTCTTAACTGGGCTACCTTGTCTGACCTCGGTGGAAGAGGATGTCCCTAGGCCTGTAGTGACTTGATGTGCCAGAGTGGGCTGGTACCCAGGAGGTGTCTCACCCTTCTCAGAGAAGAAGGGAAGAGGAGACAAGGGAGGAGCTAGATGAAGGGGAACCAGGAGAGGGGGCTGTGATCAGGATATTAAATAAATAAATAAATAAATAAATAAATAAATAAATAAGGAGAAAAATCTTTCAAAAAAAAAAAAAAAGAATTCACAAACCAAGTAACTATGGTAACCCAGGAACTTCCAATAATCCAAGTACATTTAAATTCACTTTCAGTGATTGTAATTCAAAACACCAAGTACTATATTTTCTGCTTACTACTACTATACTACTATACTAAAAAAAAAAAAAAAATACTGTTCAAATACACTGGTGATTTAGGGAACAAAAAACAAAAGGGGGCTTTAGCCGTTGTGATTTTACAAGAAATGTCTGATCATGGCTGTCCCAATTTTTTTCTTTCTTTCATTAATGCCTGTCTGAGTATTGTATTTGGTCTCTACATTTTAAAACTATTTGTCAATTGTATTTCTTGTAAAGGATTCAACAGTGCCATCTCCAGATGATCCCTATGTAAGGCTTTCAATCCTTATGGTTAGAAGCTCCATCCTCCTTCAGCTCCAGACCAGACAATGCAGACCTCTTATCTATCTGGATTGCCCTTAACTGTGGTTCTACCTCACACAGCCCCATAGAATCCCCACCACCCTAAAAGAACAATTGGTAAGGGCCACACATTGCCCCTGCTCAGTTATTTTTAAAAAGTTACTAAAGAAAAATCTTCCATAAGACTAAGGTTTTTGATGTAAGGAATATGGCCCTGAACTGAGAAACCAGAGAAATTCTGAACAAGGGAATTTCCACAATATAATCCTGGCCAGATTTCCTTGCCCAGAGTCAAACCATCCAGGACTGGGATCATTTGGGTGGTGAGAATTGCATGCTCTGGACCCTATCAAAAGGAGGATGAGTCCTTAGTGCAAGCTACCACAGTCCGCTGTTTTGAGAACTTTTCTGCAACTGCCTTCAGTTGCTACTTTCTTGTACTCTGCCCACCATGTATACCTTTACACAAAGGATGAAGAAAAGAAAAGGGGAGAGAAAGATTGAGGGAATAGGACAGGAAGGAGGTAAAAGAGAATAGTAGGTGAGGGACTACAGAGCATATTACTGTGTAAAAACATAAATCAAAAGGTAATAGCTGGGGAAGACAGACTGAATTGTCTGTCCAAAAGGAGTTGAATTTGAAGTGAAAACTCCCAGTAGGAAGCAATGGGGCAGAAACCAAAACAGGTACAAGCACTTGTAATAAAGAGACAGAAAAGCAATGCCGAGGCAAAAGCATTCTGCATAAACATCATAGAGTATATTCTCACCTTGGGCTGCTAGAGGATGAGAAGAGCCCTTGCCTTCATGGGGGCCTGGTGAAAGGGTTATTATCCACCTCATTCCACAGGCATGGATTTCAGCACCACTCAACATTTCTGTAAAGACCGGAAACACACCTCGTCAAATATGCAATGTATGTTGTGTAGATAGATGGTACTGATGAAGTCTAACTTAGTCAAAAACAGACAAGAAAGACTGGAAATAAAGAGGGAGGACAAGCTGGTCAGGGTCACACTCACCTGTGATATCAGAACTCAGATAGTGGCAGCCAACAGATCTGGAGTTCAAGGCTAACCTGGGTACTACATAGCAAGACCCTATATTAAAATAAATGAATTTGAAATGAGAAAGAAGGGAGCGAGAAGGGAAGGGAGGGGAGAGGAAAGACATTTTTCCTAGTGTCTTGCTCTGCCACCCACCTGTGAATCTGAACACTTATCTACTTTGTAAGCCTCTTTGTGGAGCAGGGACAAATGGACCCCCATTTTTCTCTTTCCTTTTACTATAAAGTAAATTTATCTGTTCTTATGCTTTGAAAATCCTTTCTAAGCTTGTCATTCTTCTAACTGAACTAAACAAATTCAATACAGTTTTATAATTCTTGACCCTTTTAAAAATTAACTACAATGGAAGCATCTGCTTGAACAGAGATTTTAAGGGGGAAAAAAAAGACTGAAATACAAGCAATATCCATGCAAAGTGTCTCTTGTGGATATGTAAACTTTTAACCTCTTACCTCTAATGAATGAATTTCCTTATTTGACCTATTTAATCATCAGTAAAGGTCAGACATGTCTTTCTGTAGATTTTTTCTGTTAGCAGAATACTATAAATTCTAAGTAGAAAGTATTTTCTTTAGTCTCTGCAATGAGAAAGAAGTTAATACTAGTTTATCAAAATAATTTATGTTTTAAATTCCTCAAAGAGGAGAGAGAAAATAATAATGTCCATTCCATTTTAGACTTTGGTCTCAGGAGTTGCATTGATATAGGTTATGGCATACTCTGGAATGTGGGGGGTTGGGGAGAATAATAAATTATCTTTACTGAAGCTATTATACATTTTCTACAATTATGGATTTCAACATTTTTTATGGTTTGGTTTGGACATTATCTCCTAAAGATTAGTTTAAATATTTCCAAAGAGGTTTTAAGACCAAATTTAACTATAATCAAGATACAATTAAGTAGTCACTACAGGAAGGTGAGAAACATCTATGTGGTTAAAAAAAATAATACACAAAAATGAGGGGACTTTTTCAATCTTAAAAACAAATTGTGCTATGGTTGTGAGTGTATGAGGGTCTGGATGTCCCTGAGTCAGAGGCAGGTCCGGAAACTGGGCTCTCTGCTACCACCTTTGTGTTACTTCTGGGAATGGAATCCTGTTCATCAAGCTTTTGAAGCCAGTGCTCCACTTACTGACCCATTTCACAGGCACCCCACAGATCAGTTAAATGACTTTATTTTAGTGTTGCAAAGTAGACCTAATAAGTGGATATTAGCCCAAAAGCTCAGAATACCCAAGATACAATTAACAGATCAGACGAAGCTCAAGTTGAAGGATGACCAAAGTGTGGATGCTTCAGTCCTTCTTAGAAGGGGGGACAAAAATATTCACGGGAGGAAATATGGAGACAAAGTGTGGAACAGAGACTGAAGGAAAGACCATCGAGATGCTGCTCACCTGTAGACCCATCCAATATTCAGTCACCAAACCCAGACACTATTGCAGATGCCAAGAAGTGAGTGAATGCTGACAGGAGCCTAATATAGCTGTCTCCTGAGAGTATCTGCCAGAGCCTGACAAATACAGAGGCGGATGCTTGCAGCCAACCATTGAAATGAGAACAGGGTCCCCAATAAAGGAGTTAGAGAAAGGAATGAAGGAGCCGAAGGGGTTTGCAATCCCATAAGAACAACAATATCAATCAACCAGACCCCCCCCAGAGCTCCCAAGGACCAAACTACCACCCAAAGAATATGCAGGAATGGGCCTATGGCTCCAGCTGCATATGTAGCAGAGGATGGCCTTGTTGGGCATCAGTGGAAGGAGAGGCCCTTGGTCCTGCCAAAACTGGATGCCCCAAGGTAGGGGAATGTCAGGGCAGGGAGGTGGGAGAGAGTGAGTGTGTGGGTACAGGGATACCCTCATAGAAGCAAGGGGAGGGGAATGGGATAGTGGGTTTCTGGAGGGGAAAGGGGATACCTTTTGAAATATAAATTTTTAAAAAGTCCAATAAAAGAATTAAAAGAGAAAAAGAGAACATTCTTAAAGTTAACGAATTATTATGGAAAGGTTCCAAGTGGGCAATATGAATAACACTGGTTCAATTCTTTTTTTTTTTTAATTTAATTCTTAAGACACACCAAGTGCAATGGGTGACCTTACCCTGGGAAAACCATCTTTGTGATCGTGGTATCTTCAAGTATGGTTCAATTCTTTAAATTGCATATTGAGAGGAAATTAGACATTTAAGAGACTAATTTTCGTAATTTCATGCTCAGTAACAACAATCATCTTGAAATCCTATCAAACTGGAGTAGGGTTCCAAAAAAGTTAAGTCTGAAAGGAAGGAGGGGGCATTTGTAGCTGAAAACAAAACAAAGCTTCCCATCTGTGTCCACCTCTGAGGTTGCCTCACAGAATCTGGGAACTTGCTAGAAAGCAATTTTCCTCAGGGCTTTACATCATACATTTTATCTCTCCAAGGAAATTCTAATTACTGGTTCCAATCATTTCTGATTGATTTGACTTTTATTTGTCCAAGATATTCTTTGCTCTATGATGAAATCAGGCCTCTAATAAAATTCCAAATATTTCAGAACAATTTACCAGCTCCAAATGACTGAACGTTTTCTCATGTCCATCTGGCCTTCAGGAAGAGAGCTTCACAAAGGAGATTCTGAGGAATGATGTATCTGGCAGTTACTAAAACAAAGGACTCGCCAAAGACACGCTTGACATCAATTAATCTGGCGTAAATGCAAACTTGTCGATATTCTTTGAGGTCCAAGATTCAATACCAGCATCACACATTTTAGTAAATTGATCTTCTAACAATGGCTTCATATTTTGAGGACATTTTGAAAATCAATTACATAAACACACTATTTTCAGTGGACACATTTAGAATTACTGGCAAGCCGGGCATGGTGGAATTACATTGATATTTCGGGAGGTGAAGGCAGTAGAATCAAGAATTCAAGGACATCCTTTGCTATCTAACAAGTTCAGTGCAAGCCTGAAATACATGAGACCATGTCTCAAAAAGAATGTTTGTATGTAAACATAATATATGTTTATGCTATAAAACAAATATATACATATATAGTAGAGTGACAGAAACAGTATGGGGTGTGTGTGGTGTGTGTGTGTGTGTGTGTGTGTGTGTGTGTGTGTGTATGAGGGGGGAGGGAGGGAGAGGGGGAGGGGAGAGGAGGGGGGAGGGGAGAGGGACTACAAATCAGGACTCTCCTACCTCAACCTTCTAAGTGCTGGGATTATGGGGCTGTGCTACTACTTTGCTGTGTTTCAGTTTTGATCTTTAGGGTTCTGGTTGTGTTTTCTCTTAAGAAACTAAGTGCTGAACGTTCACTTGAGTTAGTCCTTTCTTTTGTCTTTACATAAACTCCAATTCAATGCTGAAAGTCAACATAGAGTGGAAGAATTTCAGCACTGAACAGTAGTCACCATCACATCATGGGCATGCTTGAATCATAGCAAGTCTATTAGAAGAGCATATATGTGCCTATCAAGAGAATATTGTCAGGGACAATAATGTTCAACTTAGCTATTCAAAAATATTGAATTTTTAAAGCATCAATATGAAGAATGACCTAGGAAAATAAATAATTTGATTAGCAGTATTCTTGCTCATGATCAATTTTTATCAATCCACTAAGAATACTACTATATAACAATAAATTCTTTCTGCAATATTAATCAGTTAATTCATCCAAATTCTGTCTATAGTTGTTACTTCTCCTTCTGTACAACATATTTTTATGAAATGAGAATATATTAACATTGCCTGATTTGACTACATGGCCATAACTGCCAGATAATTAAATGATTCATGTCTTGGTCTCTAAGAATCTAGAGATAACCAGTGTGGCTCCTTATTGTACTCAATTAACTCATACCTCTATGAACCTCTTTTAGAAATAAGCCATACTTCCAAGGCAAATCTGATTCAGATACATGCTGCCTACTCATGGTCTTCAACATCTAACATCTCTGAAACTGTGAATTCTTCCCACCAAACAGAGCTTGAAGCCTTTAAAAATCTCAGCTTTTCTTAAGCTCAGAGCAATGTATCAAGTTGTTTATTGTCCAACTACAGCCCACTCACGTCTGTTCTTCCATCCCTGGAGTTGTTATGGCTGCACTCTCTGTAGGTGGCTGCTTTTTTGTGTCCCTTGTGTACTGAGTTCCACTGGTAGGGAGGAATAATGTTGAGAACCCTCAGAGCCACACTCCCAGCACCAGACCAGATAACTTTGAACCCTCACTGTGTGACCCAGGTAAGTTACTATTTATTACCTGCCTCAGCCTCCTTTTTGAATAAGCAGGATGTAATAGTATTAAGAAGCTATAGGTCACAGTCTGGTTATTAGTTTCTGGGACAATAGGCATGCTGTATAATATTAGTTATTTCTACTTTAATAGTTATTAATAGTTTAAATAGTTATTAATAGCAAGAGGAAGTCTATCATATGTTTAATGTTTGAAATTCAAAACGTTAAATATCTCAAATTCAGAAGATATTTAGAAATGTTGAAGACCCTGTTCCAACTGTAACTTCACTGTTTATTGAGGATCCACACAGCCCCATGACCTAGAGAGTACACCACAGCAGACCTGTACCAACAGCCTGCTGCTTCTAAAATATTCCAGAAAAGAGACATAAAAAACAAAACCATGAAAACTTTAATTTATTTGGTCTGGAACGAATATGATCTCCAAGCTCAAGTCACAGAGCAGCGATATGCCACCAAGAGTGACAGTGACAATACCAACAGTGACAAGAAAGTCCTGAAGGCTTCTCATTGTGCATACTTTTAATACTTGTAAAACATCTAGTGTAAGGAACGTCACTCGCCTCCCTCTGTTTAACATAGGAGGAAATTGAGGCCTAGAGAGGTTAAGTTCAAAGTTCACATAGCTGGGACACGCCAGTCAAGACTTGAATACAGGCTTGCAGGCCCTATGCCAGCATGCTGGTTATCTTAGGGTGTGTCTGCCATTCCTAAGCCACTCTATGCGATGGCAGGAGATCTGATGCTATGATTATCAAAGTCAAGGCACACATTCTCCATTAAGCCAGGGAAAAAGTAAACCTCATGCAAATTACATAGAGAAAAAATGTTCTCCATCAAATTATGGTATCTGGATTCAAGGTTATATATGATCCAGGCAAAGGATAAACGAAGTAAAAGCTCCTAGGCTGCTTAGTTCTCAACTTGACTGTAGCTCACAAAGGCAGGCCTGGAACCTGGAGGTCTTGACATCCATCCCTGCTAGAATTTCCAGAGAAAAAGGTGGTCTGTGTCATTAGCACATGCTAGTGCCACTGGCTCACAGGAGCAAACCACTAGCGAAGGCCATGATTCAGTCATGCTGTCATGTTTGCTGTGCTGGTACTGACCCTTTTCCCCTTCCTGCTGAGCCTGCAGGTTTTTCTTCTGTGTACATTTCATGATGCTCAGTGAACATTCCTCAACAAGCTCGTACACCACGTGCTGTGGTTTCCAAAGGAAAGCCAAGAAACCATTCACGGAAGAGAGATAAGGGGCAGGCACCAGCAGTGTGATGACTGTTCACAGTGTATGAGGAGAGCAGAGCGGAGCACATTGGGACAATGAACACAGACCACCCTTCCTTCAGGATCTGGGCTATAGCTAAGTGGCAGAGCAGTTGCCTGACATCCATAAAGCCCTAGGTTCATTCCCAGCACCACAAAAAAAGAATCGAACAAAACAGCTTTCTTTCAGTTCTTATTAGTCCTACCGTGGGATAATTGTCCACCACGAAACAACAGGCACCAAACATCATCGCTGCTTGCAACACCTCTACACTAAGTCAGGACACTGTTTAGGACAGGAAGTGACACCTGAATAATATCCTGTTAGGGTGGAGCACCAGATGTTCTGATATCTAAAAACAATTATTCAAGTGTTTTTGATATTCTCCATGGGTTTCTTGTTCTAGCCTCAAAACAACCTCGAGGGACCAGTAAGATGACTCAGCTGAGTAAGGGCGTCTGCTGCCAAGCTGATAGCCTGAGTTCAGTCCCTGGGGCCCACATGGTGAATGAAGAAGTGACTCCCACAGGCTGTCCTCTGACCTCTGCACATGTGGCATGCACTCACGTGCTCTCTCTCTCTCTCTCTCTCTCTCTCTCTCTCTCTCTCACACACACACACACACACAGTCATTTTATAAACCTTAAAAGTAGAAAATTTTAATCCTTTCATTTGACAAAAGCAATGACTTTTTAGAAATCCTAACAAAAGATAAGTTTTCTCAAAACAGATTTTTTAAGTAGAAAAGGGACAAAATATCAGGAAGTCAGAAACGTCGTCAAAACCGATAAGAGGAAACACAGGGGAAAAAAAAAAGACAAGAACATACTCAGAGCACTGGAAAGGAAGTGACTGGAAAAGCACTTCCACAACTAATCACGCAAAATCAATTCAGAAACCAACCAAAGCTTTGGACAAAATCTTTAAAAGGAAGCTTTATCAATAGATAAGTGAAAATGCTGTGTTCGATCTGTAAGGTGAAACTGCGCAAGGCACCTTAGCAATGAGAAGAGATAGATGGTGCTGTAAATGTCAAATGCCCAGTGTCAAGTGCCAAGTTACAGAACAAAGTGGGAACAGATGAAGGAGAAAGATCTGTGCCCTTTGCTTAGAAAGATAAACATACAAGCCTACTCTTCAAGTATTCCCCTAAAAAACATTTATGCCTACTCAAAAAATTCTAAACGAATACCCAGTCAGCTTTACTCATAAACAACCCAAAGAGCTATCAGAAAGCCAGCAGAAAACTTGAGGTACAACCACATGACCGAATGCCATACAACAGTGAAAATAATGAACTTCTAACGAGGCTCACCCCAAAGCAGGGAATGAATGAAAACAGATCCAAAGCAGTTATATACTGTGTGATTCTATTTACAGGAACTTCTGAGGGGAACAGCTGCAGATGTCCAAAGGTACACACACACAGAGATCAGTCAGGCATTGTTACAGTAATCCAGATGGAAAATGCTAAATCCGAGTGGCTGCAAAGGTGATAAGAAATTGTCCAGCTCTGAATCTATCTCAAAGGGAAAGTCAGCATAGTTTTGTAAAGAACTAAATGCACTATGCAAAGAAATGTAGCCAACTGGACATGAGCAGGAGGGGATGAAATTCCAGTTGATTGAGATGGTGAAGCTGAGGGGTGGAGCAGCCTGAGGAAGAGGATGAGGCTGGAACGTGTTCAGTCTGAAGTGCCCAACAGATGTCTAAATTAAGGCAGCGAACCAGCAAGTGGGTGTGCAAAAAAATCGCTGGACTGCAGATAGATGATTGGAAGCTTTTAACTTCATTGCTCCAAAGAAAGAGCCGAAATGAGTTTAAATAAGCAAACACACAGAGAGAAATTTTTATTGTATAGAAACAGAGAATCTACTTTTTCAAAGAAAAGCAGTTTGGGGTCACTGATGACTAGTAGGGTTAGGGAACTTACTAGAAACTTAGTAGTAAATGCCTTTGCTACAATCATCAAAGCCTTCCATACTTTGTAAGTTCTGCAGATCTGATCCTGTCCAGTACTGGATGACTTGTTACCACACCAATGTTTACTTAACCCACCCACCAGGAAGAAAGAAGAGCAGCGACCACCTAACAGCTGCTCTCCAGCAGTCTCTACCAACTCGCCACTTCCACAACCTCTGCAGTCCGCCTGGGACAGGACAGTCATTAGCAGGTTCTATTGCTTCTCAAATTGCGTTTGGTGATTTGGTTCTTAAAAGGCACACCTGCAGCCAAAGGGAAATAACTGCCTAACTGTGGGGCGGGAGAGGCTATCAGAAATAGCTGCAATCTGTGTGGTATGACTTGATGAAGGGGGTGGGGGATTCTCTCTTCAGATTCCTGAAATTCCACCATTATTATGAAAGATGCAAGAAAAATGCCTAACTTAACTTTGGATGGGCAGTAATCCGGAGAAATAAGAAACCGTAGGTGAGACAAGAAGGAGATGAGTTAAAAGACTAGCACATTACACACGCACGCACACGCATGCGTGCACACATGTACACATGCAGCATGCACACATGCACACATGCAACATGCGCGCGTGCACACACACACACACACACACACACACACACACACACACACACACACAGGGTTGGGGGGAATGGCACATACCCCAGGATGGCATATATTTTGTTAGGATGAGTTCCATTTGGTCCACTCCTAACACCTAGCACCTGATAGGCCCAGAATGCATTCATTTTCACCTTTCACCATTTGAGAAAACAGACAGAATGCACCTCCCCTCCAAAAATAAAAATCCGAGATGAAAAATAAAGGACCAGTTCTGTTAATAGCCTTAATTTACTCTCCCAGGAATCACTTGTTGAGATAAAAAGGAATTTAAGCCATTCCTGTAGAGCCTAAAAGCTCGATGGGAGTGATATTTAGATAGCACTTGTATCTCAAATTCCTGTGAATCAGGGGACCAAGGGGCCTACTGCAGAAGACAGCTGGGCCCCCAGACCCCAAGCCAAGAGGCGCGCCTTCCCGCATGGTTGGAAGCCTGGGCAGGGCGCTTGCGCCTCCCTCTCTCTCCTCCGCCCCCCTTCGCCCTACTTCTCCTCCCTTTCTCCTCCTCCTGTGGCTGCTGCTGCTGCCAGACCTCGCCAGTTCAGACCCACCAGGCTGCCCTCCCCTGCGCACTCCTTCGCTGCCGGGGCAGGATTGCCGCGCGGCTCCCCGCAGGTAGGAGCCCCAAGCCAAGGTCGCAGAAGTGCATTGTACCGGCAGGGACTGTACCGGGAAGTGTGGTGGGTTGACCCAAGAACTGTCCCTGACTGTGCAACTGGGCAGAGAAGATGGAGGTGGAGGTGCGGGTCTGGGATAGCAATCTGTCAGCTTGTGCTAGTACTTGGGTGACATTCGTTGGGATGGGCAGAGTATGCGAGCTGATTCTCAACACAGAGAGTTTTGCTGGTGACCATGGTCTCTAGGTTCAGCGACTGATGTACTTGAAAGGCACCTGGATTGCCCAGAGGCTGGCTAAAAGTTAAAGCGCTCAGCAATTCCTGCTGACAGGCGCCTAGTAGCTTGCACCTAAGAATGCTGAGCTCACTGCCCTGCAGACACCAGGCTAGGCACCTCAAAATTGGTACCCAGTGCTGCAAAGCGGTCTGAAGTCCGACCTTAGACAGCCTAGAGCCTATGCATAGCACATTTTGAGAGCTGAGAACGAAGGAACAAGGGATCAGCGACTTTGAGCTGCTGGTCTCCGAAGTCCTGAGCTTGGAAACAAAGTTGTGCGTGAGCGCGCGGATGGAAATGGAGCTTTAAGGGTGGGGACTAGAGAAGTCACCCTGCGGTGAGTGTGAATCCCTGTAGGGTATTCTATCAGGAACTAAGAGATCGCTCTTCCAGTTTTGTTTGAGTATTTTGAACTTTTCTTAAAGGGCAATAAAGTCTGCGGCCACGTGACTGTACTGGTTTGCAGGTATCTTTTGCTGAGCTGGGCACAGAACTTCAGCTAGAGGTGAGCCTTACATGGGCACTCTACAGTTTCCTAAAACAGACAGATGCTGCGGCCCTATTTCCATTTCCGAGGGGACAAAGGGATGGAAATGATCACATTCTCTATCCCCTTTGACTACTGTTGTTTCCTGGAGCCTAATGAGTAGTATAAACACACGCTGAACAACCCTGGTACAGGATGGTTGGAATGAAGTAATACAGTTCTGCAGTAGCTTCTTCTCCTGTCTTGCTTATTTGTTGGCTGGGGTGGGGGTGAGATAGCAGACTGGAAATTAGGTATCTTGGGCTTCCCACCCTCCTTTCTTTGCCTGTTTCTTCACTGATAAAGTTTGGATTTTCTGTGTAGCTAATACTAAACGTCTCTTTGTCCCATTTCCCTTAGAGAATCACGATGTTGCAAACAGTTTTCCTAACTGTGCTGACTCTGGCTCTGGTCAAGTCACAGGTCACGGAGGAAACCATTACATACACGGTAAGAGGTGATGGAATTGTATTGGAGTGTATTGAGTGTACGTGTATTGAGTGGTAGTCTATGATACAAGACTTGACCAGTTTCTGCCAGGGTAAGTAGGCAGTACTCTGTGAAGCAAAATAAATTAAACAACACTTTAAAATGATTCAGATTTAAGATTCCTGATAAATTGCTCTGGGTCCTTTCAAAGGTGCGTTTAGATCACCAGCTGGGGTAGGAATCAAACTAGAATGGCTTGTACAAAGCCAAAAATTGACTCTATTAAAATTCAAATCTATGTAAGCTGCATGTTTCTAACCACTCAATGAATTGATGGTTTTGAGGACTCTGGATGCCTGGGTACATTCAGATGCAATTGGTGCGTGCAGAGTAACACTCAAATCAAATAAAAGTGTATTCTGTAAGTTCTCATCTGTGCCTATCCCGGTGAAGTGCTCCTTCTCAGATTCATGAAGGCTATCTATTCATGTAGGAATACTACGGATAGTTTACCTGTCACCGGGAGACAGCATTTGCTAAAGTAGATTTAAAACACACTGTGTGCATCCTGGTCTTGCAACTTCTATCTGCATCTCTGGCGATTTTCAGTCACATTTGGTCAGTTAGTTGCATCAGTATAACCAATGTTAAATAAAATATTTAAAATATCATCTGACCCCTCCCACTGCCCAAAATATACCTGTCAGTAGTGGGCAAAGCAGGGCTTACCTGTCTGGGATGAGGCCTTTGTTCCTCTGTGTTGTTTTCTAACTCAAGGTAAGTGTTCTCAGATGAATGACATTTGTCCCGGGTGAGTATATGAAAAACACATTTTCCCACTTCTTTCCAATTCTTAAAATTAAGTAATCCTATTCAAAAGAATGCAAATGCTTTTAGAGTAAAACTCAGAAGTGAGCTAATATCAATTACTAATAATAAACATTATCTCACTTTTGCATCATGTTATCCCTAGAATAGTATTACCCATTCAACAGATGTTCCCTTCTGTTGTTCAGAACAACTGTAAATAAAAATCAATGAGAACAAATAAAGGAAAATTAAAACATGTGCTATTTATCTTCAAATGAGGATGTTTTGTTATTCAGGTTAAACTTACTGCCCTCTCAGTGAGCTAGGATTAAACTGTCTACTTGTAGATTCATCTAATAAAAGAGTTTACTCCTTTTCTGAGACACTGTCTTGGAACTCACTATGTAGCCCAGTCTGGCCTTGAATGCATGGTCTTCTGTCTGCGTCTCCTAAGCAGATACTATTGCTTATCTCATGCCTTCTCTGTTTCCCAATCACCTACATCTTATTTGTTTTGAGTAGAAAGCATCCATTGTGGGTTAAGCCCTCCAGTTTTAGGACTGTTGCTATGAAGGCCTTCCAGATATGATGCCCTTTTTGTGCTAAGAGATGACAGATTAAGTCTATTCTTTTTAAGGACTTGTATGCCCAATAACAAATGGCTAAAGGACCAGGGGTGATTCTTAATCACCTCAGTATGAGATGAGTGCCAAGGTCCTGCTGATGGATGCCAGAGTGGAAGAACAGAAAGGTTATCCCCTTGACCTCAGACTGAAGAGAAGTTGGGAAACTATCTTCAGGCTATCCTTAATAGTAGAGCCGTGTTAAATGAACCAATGCACCAATCAACATGCTAAATACCTAAGACAAACTATAAGTCTTCCTTATTTATCCTGCAAGTATTCAAAAGAGCTGCCATGGTTTGAGAAAATGGTGTATATAAAACAGGCAGACTTACATTTCCCTTCCATATGAGAAGTAGGGTCCACTAACCGTCTAAGGTATCTATAAAACAGGCAGTCTTATATTCCCCTTCCACATGAGAGATAGGGTTCACTAACCTACAATTGGACAAATAGCTACATAAGCAATTCTTTCACTACCTAAAGAAGTTTATGTCATTTGTTTACTGAGACAATTCAGCCTTCTAGAAGGGAAGATATCATTGAAAACTTCAACTCTTTGAAATAACATTATCATAGATTATACAAATCACCAAAGAAAGAGAAAAGGCAGAGGTAGATAATGTCGGTGCTAATATAAAAGAGAATAACCTAAGGCTGTGTCTTGATGGAGGTTCTGGGCTCCGGTTGTTCTAAGGCAGGTCTGGAATAGCCACGAAGGAACGCCTAGGAGGTGATGTGAGACAAGTCAAGCAGATGGGAAAGGAGAACCGTGTGTGTCTGAGGTCTCCGTGAGCTCATAGGTGGGAAAGCAAATCTAACCAGAATGCCTGCTTCACAAAATGTGAGCAGAAGGAGTCTTGCTCCTTTCTGAGGCCAGGAAGGTGTGCATCAACATGGTAACGGCAGAGATAAGAGAATTTGAAAGGAGATAAGTAGAGATACCAAAGCTGAGTCTCCTGGCTTACATAAGTAGTACTATGTCTCAGTTAGGTGCCCTAAAACAGTGTTAGGAAAGCTAAGAGGAATTGATATGTGGGATGACAGGAGTTGAGTTTCCACCCTGGTAGGTCTCCAGCATCACTAAAACAGTTGCCTTATCAGTTACCACTTCTAGTAAATGAACTTGCCTACTCCAGTTTCAGTCTCCCTTGAAGCATCTTCTTCACTGTGACTGCCTCAGATGCCATGTGAATTAAACTATTTCCTGAGTTTTAAGTCTCTGCAGAGGCTTATCTCCTCTAGGATGCTTCTCAGGATGTAATTGACAACCTGCATGAGTACTGTCTGAAGTGCTTATGAAGAACCAGATTCCAGGCATCCTATCTAAGTTGACAGAGTCAGATCCTTGAGAGCTAGAATCCCCTTCAAACAGCACCCCAAGTAATTCAGAGGCCCAGTAAAACCTGGCCTTCAAGACAGAATCTAGTTCCTCACTCTCAATGAAAGGCTTTCTGGATTCAGCCCAGCCTGCCTTCCTGACCTCGGCCCCTACCAGAATTTATTCCCTCTTCAATAGTTTTATGACTCTGTTCATAATGATCCCCATTCCAAGAATTCCCACATCTCCCTGGGTGTGTGCGTGGGGTGGAGGGAATCCTCATTCAATAAGGCTTAGTTCACTCTCTCCTTCTCTGCAAGGACTTTCTTGTCTACACAAAAGCATCTGCCACGCTGCTGACACCTCAGTACAATTCGCCCTCTACCCACATGCTCTTCTGACCCATGAGCTGCCAGCCCTAAAAATACTCAGTATGAGAATCTACTCAGTGGTTGTTCAGTGAAGAACTAGAGCTAAGGACAGAGCAGGGAGTGAAAGAGAAATCAGAATGTCAGGAAAGCTCTAAACTCAGTGAGAGTTCCTAGTGTGGGTTCCAAGTGTAAAGGAGGCACTGAGGCAGATCACTCTTTTGTATAGGAAACAGACTAGAAGGTATTAATGCTACAGATGGACAGAAGGATAGCAGCATGGTAGAGGTTTTGAGGAAATTTCAGGCACTAATGCTGTAGACAGACAGACAGCATGGTGGAGGCTCTCTGGCATGATCAAGGTCATGTGGCAGATTGGACAAGGTTCATTATGCAGGACAGGTTTCATCAGGCAGGGGCTGCAATGCCATGTGGGTGATGAGTGCATAGTACACACACAGTTTATAGTACTGTAGTCAAGCTGGCTCTGCTTCATGGGCAGCAGGGGAGGAGAGAAAGTCTCGAATTTTGCAGGAGAAATGTGATATTAAGGGTAGAATATTGAGGATGGGGTGGATGAACATTTAACTTATGTGTAACTGTCATATAGGGTGTGTCCCCAGTAGCCCCTGATTGCTTTGAGTCTGTTAGCCTAAGGTCTGTATATAGAATGAACTATGATACATACATAGGGCACAAGGAGACACAGTCACAGAGGCAGCAGCTAGTCTGGGTTCTAATATTCTCAGCCTTTTTACTTATATGAAAGGAATTGAGAGAATAACCTTATATAGAGGGAGTTGAGATACTAGGCACCGTCTGGCATCTGCTACTGACTGGTGGGGTATCATGGGGTTAGAGAGACTAAAAGATCCCCCGACAAAACTTTGGCCTTGGGTTTGTCGACATTCACTGCTGACATCCTGACAACAAAGACATTACTTCTGAAGTTATAGAGGCACAGGTATAACTTTTGAGGGAATTCGAAAAATATCATTCCATGTGTCACACTGCCAGGGAGGTCATTTTTTTAGAATCTGATGAAATTCAGGCTGAATAGTTAGGAAGATGAGTCTTTTGGAGAGAGAGAATTGATTACCAAAGTTATGGAGGAAGATATTCCCAGACCATATTAACCAATTAGCCATTATGACCTGCTCTGCTTTTTGTCCTATCCGCTATATCTATTGTAACAGCAGTACTATGTCTCATATTAATATAATAAAAAACATAGTACATCTTGAAGTAAAGCTACCAAATGAAGGAAACAGTTGTTCTAGTGTATTCCAGAAAGGGTAATTTTGAATGTTTAGTTATTTCCAACTGTAGTAGATTGAATCAAGGCAGAAGAGTAGTAATCTAGGTGGCTGGACTCAGTTAATACTTTTCTTCTTTATCTTTTTTAATTTGAAAAAGTTAAAATTTGGCTCTAAGAGTTTGGATTACATGATAGGAATCCTACAAATACAGTTTCTTTGGAAGATTTAAAATAAATTTTGACCTATTTCGAATTAGATTTCTTTAATCTTTTTCAAAGACAGTGAAAATATTTGAGATTTTTAAAGATGTGAACTTTGTACAAGTAGGGTAGGGAGTCTGAGTAAACAGTTATATTAAAATCATGATCAAATGAAGGGCCCAGTGTAATCTTAACCTACAGCCTTAGTGCTAGGACTGTACCAAGCTAAACTTCAAGTATCTTCTACGTACAACAAATTAAGAAGTGTGATGCTTACCTCCAGGTTAGGTGGGAGGGGGTCTTTTTTTGACTACTGAGATCATCTGATTGTCCTTGCTTCCCACACTTTGCATGGACTTACAGTGGAAACACATTTATTAGCGGTGGTTGCTTGTTTAATTAATTATCCATCTAGAGAACTGAGGGTCATAGCTAAAGTGAAATTTCATAAAGGGCTCAATTTGTAAATAGATTTAGTTGTCTGTCTATCAGAATAAGCCCCAAAGGTTGCCCTCCAACTTCCATATATGAGCCATGGCACATTTAAGCCCACATACATACACATTAAAATTAATTAAATCCCTAATCTAGCTTTTATAAATATTATTAAGATAAAATCAATATTTAAGGAAGCCAAAGGCTTGGGAGATGGCTCAGGCATTAAGCATTTCCTATGCAAATGTAAACACAACAGTTTGGATCTCTACATGAGTGCTGGGCAAACTGGGCAGTCTATCTGTAATTCTAGCCTTGGGAAGGAAGTGCTCAGAGATTCACCAGTGCAAGCTGGCTAGTGAGACTACCCATATCAGGGAGCTCTGGGTTTGATTGATAGATTCTGCCTTATTAAATATAGTAGAAACATAAATTAGATGATGTCTGGCATTAACATCAGGCCCCCACATACATGTATGCATACACCTACATACACCTACACGTGTGCAACTTAAGACACATACATGCATTCCACACACACAGGTGGAATGAAAAAATAGAAAAATGCTCAAGGAAAACATATTGCTGTAATTAGAGAAAGACATACAGAGAGAGAGAGAGAGAGAGAGAGAGAGAGAGAGAGAGAGAGAGAGAGAAAATATTGATTTTAGTTTAATGCTTGGAATTTTGAGCATAGTTAAGTTTTAACTATATTATGAGTGTCCTTTATAAATTTTCCATAAAAAATCATTTTTGTCTAAAGGCATTACCCCATTTTTCATCTTCATTACCAACTATACATGTTATATACATAACTTTTAAATCTCCTTTTTAATCTAAAGGCGTTTTAGGTCTAACTTTTAATAAAATCTCAAAAGCAAGTATCTCTTAAATGAAAACTTAAGAAATCATATTTGAAACAGAAAACATGTACATTGTAATCTGAATATCTGTCGTAAGTACAGATAACATGGTGATCTCCATACGCCCACTATGAAGAGGAAATTACATTTATTATGTAACCAAGCACAGGGGTCATTCAGAAATGCCCCCTATGGGTTCTATTTAAATTTTCTCTTGGAATATAGAAAATCAGAGAAAGATAATTTACATGCATGTGACACTTACGAACACAAGCAAGAAAAGTCGGTAGTGTATAAATAAAATGCCAACACACTGAAGTTACCTGGTTACATTTAATCACAGAGAGAGGAAAAGCAGAGATTGAAGTTCTGTGTCTGAGCAGACTGCTGTAGAACATACCTGTGGCTCAAGCTGCAGGAGACCAAAGGGGTGTGGGCGGGATCCAGACCTTGTGTCTCAGGTTTATAGTTCTGGAGACTGGAAGGGAAAGGGAAGGTGCTATGGCTGAAGAGAATCTGGAGAATATGGACAACGTTTAGGAGCCTGTTGATTGTCGAGTTGCCAGTAAACCAGCAACAGCTGGTTCTGCCCAATTCCTGAGCAACTCTGGAGGGAAATCCTGGTGGGCCCCACACGTGGAGAAGAAAGGCCTTGGAGTAATTGCTCATATGGGAAGTGGGAAGCAGAGGGAAGTGGGAAGAATGTACTGAGAAGCCCTCAGAGCAAAGGACATGGCAGCAGAGACAGGACAGAAGTGCCAGAATGGAGGAGGGGCCGGGAAAGAGAATATGGTGACAGCATTATAGGAAAGACAGGCCCTGTTCTCACAATGGTCAGAGCAGAGAGTCTGGCTACAAAGGAAGCAGATCTGTTATCTCCCACAGTGAAAAGTTGTCATTCTCAGCCAGCCAGAAAAAGAGGTCTTGACTTTTAGCAGAATGATTTTGAAGGAAGTATAGATTGTCAGAGAGGGAGTTCCTGAAGTATACAAGGGATCAGATAACAGAAGTCTCTTAACTACTTATCATTGCACTGTATGAAGTTACCTGAGTCTGGAAGAACTTTGAAATAAGTATTTCTCCATTAAGAGGCTTTCAGAAAGTTTATCAGGTCCAGTGGACACCAGCATCCTAGTAACCCTTCAACGTCCTTCTGGAGGTACAACAGATGTCTTAAGGAGTAAAAACAAAGCAGAAAATAAGTCTCTTTAGACTCAGCTGTTTTAGGGCCATGGAGTCCAATCTAAACTCAGGGAACATCTGACCCAGAGCCAAAGTTTTAAACAGAAGTCAACAGACAGAATCCCTGGAGAACCCAAACCCCTCACCAATGGAGAATAGAGAGTGTTGGGATGGAGAAATCACAGCAATGGGACCCTCAAAGGATGCTCTGTTTCCATGGTACCTCCTTCTGAGTCACAGAACTGCTATAAATGTTTTAATCTTTGAGGTTCAAAGAGAAATACTGAGATAATTAGGAGGAGAGATGTTATCAGGCAGACATAGCAGGTCCAGGGCTCTAAAATTCCAGGGCCCAGGGCATATAGGTAGCATTTGGGGGACCTCAGGAAAGCTCAGACCCACATGGCAGAGTGAGGGTGGCTCCTTCAGATACGTTTCAGAGGAAGAAGAAAGTCTCCAGGCCAAGCAGTTGATGAGTAGTGCACAGTGCAGTCAGGCTGTCAGGGTGCCTCTCATTCCTACAAGGCAGTGCCAGAGGAAGAACATTGCATTATGTTTTGGGAAAAGAATGTATGAACTAGAGGCTATGGAGAGCATTCAGTTAATTTCTATCTCTCATGTGGGAATATCCTAGTGACCCCTGACAAGTTGGACTGCGTTAGCCTGAGGATGGAGAGAGGAACAGCTACCGACCACTGGCAGGACCTGAGTAGCAGTGAGCTGGGTTCCAATGCTCCAGTGCTCAGGAAGATTTAGAGAGATGCAAGAACTCAGGGCGGGAGAAGATAGGGAGCCCGGCTAGTCTTTTTTCAGTATTTGTTTTTGTAAAATTTAAAAAGTAAATGGGAGAAATAAAATAATCAATCAGAAATACTAGGAGACCAGTCTCAAGAAAGAACTCCAAAGGATAGTGGTGGACACACCAAGGGTTTAGGCCAGTGAAAAGACGATAAGAGACCCCTGAGCTTTTAAGACAGACTTGTTTCCAAGGGAAGGATGTGGAACTGCCCACCCATCTCATTTCCCTCGGATTCCAACCCTCAGAATAAAGCTCTTATGATAGTTAGCCTCTTGGGGAAGCCACTCGTTGCCTCCTGGTTCCATGTTTGACATTTTCTTTTCAGCAATGCACCGATGGATATGAATGGGACCCTGTAAGACAGCAGTGCAAAGGTAAGTTTGCTTCTAAGGCTTCCTATCCAAAAGCAGCCCCCTGTGTCCATCTCACATGGGCCTCTTCTTTTTATCCATGTGTGGTATACCACTCTCTACTCTCTGAGAAGACTGCTGACTTATTTTATTACTGACCACAGATATTGATGAATGTGACATTGTACCAGATGCTTGCAAAGGCGGAATGAAATGTGTCAACCACTATGGAGGATATCTCTGCCTTCCTAAAACAGCCCAAATTATTGTCAATAACGAACAGCCTCAGCAAGAAACACCAGCTGCCGAAGCATCGTCGGGTGCCGCCACTGGGACCGTAGCTGCCAGGAGCATGGCTACCAGTGGTGTGATCCCTGGGGGTGGCGTCATAGCCAGTGCTACTGCAGTTGCTGGTCCTGAAGTTCAGACAGGCCGAAATAACTTCGTCATTCGGAGGAACCCGGCTGACCCTCAGCGTATCCCTTCCAACCCTTCCCACCGGATCCAGTGTGCAGCAGGCTATGAACAGAGTGAGCATAATGTGTGCCAAGGTGAGCATGGCTTGTATTGACAAGGAAGTTCTTGCGCAGGCGCACCTCCTGGTGAGGGTGCAATAGCTTGCACTTATCAAGGGCTTTCCACACAGAACATGGTGCTAAGTGTTTTGTCTGCAGTAGCATATTTCACTGTCAAAATAATCCTAAAAAGCGTGCGCCTCTGGATGTCATTATTTTACAAATGAGAAAGCTATGCATCAGAAAATTCATCAGTGGTTCCCAACCTCAGCTGCTCTATTTATAATCCCTCATGAGCCTTTTAAAGCTTCCTAGGGTCCAAACTACACCCTAGCACAATTAAATAACACTCCAGAGGATGAATTCTAGGCATCGGTGTTTCTTAAAACTCCCAGTGTGGTTCCAGTATGCAGCCAAGTTTGAGAACTGGAGGTCATACAGGTGTTAAGGACAGAGCTGACTTTTACCCTGGAGCAGGGGTTGCCAGAGGCATAGCTGTCAGTAGAGGGGTTGGGTGGTTTGTTTGGAACTTGAAATTGTGCTTTCCACCCACCCTATAAATGTCCCCTCTTGGTTTCTCAAGCTTCTTTGTTGTTGGAGTTGCCACTAACTTAATTTCATCACTCCAAAGTAAAGAAAAACGGTTCTGACTTCACTTCGAAGAGTGGCTCTGTGTTCACATGGCTGTTTCTTTTAAAGTTCCCATTTCAGCACATTTTACTTCTATCACTTGCACCATGGCTCATCTGCCTGGGCCTTTCTGTTTATTTTCACAGGGTACACATAACTGTGTATTCTAGAAACAGCTGCAGACTCATGTGAGCAAAGCGATAAGAATCTTGGCCTTTGAAGACATGTGAGGTATTAGCTAACTAGACTGTGCTAAGGGACTGTTTGCATTTTTTTCTTGACAAATCCTCTAAGAACTGCTGGTGTGGTGATTCTTTTATTGAGAAAGGGTTATAGGAGATCCCAGACTGTTTTCACATTGCTAGGGGCTGAGTGGGTAGACCTCTATAGAATGGGCAGTCTGGCATCACCATACACACTAAGCAATGGGCGGGGTCTAGGAGCTCTGCTTTTCTGACTGGTTATGAATGAGGTCATGAATACCTCAAGGGTTAGGGGAACAATTCAGAGCTTTGTTCTATCCTCAGTATAGAGATGGGAGCTTTTAAATGGCATCTTAGTGAACTGAGGAAACCGGCCATGCTCTGTTTTTTATTATTTAATATTCTGTGGGCAAATTTTAAGTCGCCCCACATAAAGAGCTTACCCATGCTGCGACGGTGTCACCTTTCAGAGGATCATCAGAACAGCATCTGTTTTGTGTTAATGTCATGAGCCAGGATTGATGGCGAATGTGCGATCATCTGCTTGATATTCTGGTATCTAATTTAGGATTTTGACAAGGAAATAAAATGATGAGGTTATATGAGAATTATATGTATTTGGATGAATACTGGTGAAAAATACCTTCAATTTATTTCACATATATCATCTTTTAGTTCAGCTATTTAAATAGTTTGCTTAAGGTTTGATGGTCTTTTATTCTGTAATAAAAAAGATTTTATGAATTTATTTAGGTTTTTACATTTTAAATTATTATTAGCCCTCTAGGTATTGAATACTTTAGGAATACTTGAAGAAAAAAGGAACAGATAAAGAACTGATTACTTCCAAAGTTGTTCATAATCCATCACTGGCACCTCTGGCTGAATCCAGGAACAATGCCTAAAACTGAATGAAGAAGTTCTAGAATAAAATATATTTAAGGCACAGGTTGGGTGTATTAGAAATATACTGTAAATACTGAAAGTGAAATCTGATTTAACTTTCCTTTAAAATATTTGGACTCATTGCCTGTAGTTCTATGTCCAGGGTGGCACCTCGTGAAACCTCTGTCCTTCCATATTAACATCCCCAGTGATATTGCAATGTTCCAGCCTTGTTTATTAGGCCATTTCTAGGAGAGACTAAAGCAGATAACCTGGTGCTCTGGTTCTAACAATCTTTTCACCGCATCTACTGCTGGAGCTGTAAGAGATGTGTAATAGATGTATCCACCAGGCCTGGGCTCACCACAATCTGTTGATCGCTGCACTATGTCCAGATGTGGTTTTCTGTGATGGTCTCCATTTATTATAAAGAAAGACTTCTACACGTACCTGTGGGTATAAGGGTTGTTTTGAACATAGAAAGGAATTGTGCTGGTCTAACAAAGTGGTGGTAGTTAGCTCTTTTCTAATACCCATGACACCACTAGCCCTGGAAAGCTGGCTAGGTTTACAGTATTGACACATCTTTCCTCCTTTTTAGTGGACTTAAGTCCAATTAAACAGCTTCTGGTTACTACCAACACTCAAGCACCGCATATTGTGCCTTAGGAACACATTTCTAGGCTGATCCTTGTCATGGTTCATAGGTGTTGCATCTGAGTAGGACTGTTTAATTGCTTTCTTTTCTTTGAAACTTGCATAGTGTTTTCTGGTACTATGGAAGCTAGACCACAGTAAAGAGGCTTTCTGGCCAGCTCCAATGCCAATCATCTTGGTTGTGTTTTCTAATTAATTGTGTAGTGTCTTCAGCAATAGGGACCACCCTCAACCGCTGAGAGGCAACCCATGACTACATTAATATTCTATATATTTAGACAGTCACTTGGACTACCCTGACTACCATTCAAAAGGAGGATTTTCATGTCCTGTACTGAGGTTCTTGTTAGCTTGTGATTCTGGTCAGGAGTACTACAGCCTGAGTGCTTTTACTTCCTTTAAGACAAAACACACACACACACACACACACACACACACACACAGAGAGAGAGAGAGAGAGAGAGAGACAGAGACAGAGACAGAGACAGAGACAGAGAACAGAGTCACACATGTATTCTATATCATTTTATGTAAATATAAAATAATACAATTCCTTGTTGCTTTTTCAAACAACCTTGGTATTATTTGTGCTTTGCCCCTCCTTTTCTGACCTCCGTCCTCCCCAGTTGGAGCTCCATCCCTATCTTTCCATTTTCCATATCAGACCACCTGTTTCCTACTATTCCCTATCAAGCCCTAGCATCCATCCCACACCAGACTCCACACCACCCACTCCCAACAGCTATGGTCTCCATGACAACTCCAGGTTCAGTATTCACATCTGAGGATTTGGAGCTAGGAATTACAGAGGAGTGAGAACATGCTACAGTGTCTTTTTGGGTGTGGGTTACCGTATTCAATAAAGTAAGCAATCTGAGTAATGCTGTGATGATCTTTCCTCGTCCACCCACTTCACCTGAACATTGGGTGATTTCATTTTTCTTCACATTGTGTTCATGAAACACACTTTTATTATCTATCCATCTATTGAGTGACAATGCAGCCTGTTTTCATTTCCTGTCTATTAGGGATGTGCCCTTTATTCATTGTCCAGTGCAGAGGGCAGCCCTCAAACCATAAAGTCACCATCAACAAAAGCAGATTCAGCATCTTGTACTTATCCATGTGTATATACATATACCCTATATATGTGACAATAAAAATGAGAGAAAAAGAGGCTATCGGTTTGGGAGTAGTGGTAGGTCAGAGGAGGGTTTCAGGGGAGTGTACCTGGGATGGCCTGGAAGGAGGAGAGGAAGAAATATGAAATACTACTACTCCAATTTAAAACACTTTTTAAAACTTACAGGAACAGACATATTTAATTAATAAAAAGAAAAGTTTTTAAAGTTGTTAGCCATATAGGTAGGGCATAATTTCACAGTATTGTAATAAACATGTCACATACTCTGTCTAATTGGAAAGTTCGATAATTTAGTAGTCTTTTGCCTATTTTTTCAGGTCACTGGATGAAACTTTATGTTTATGAAATTAATGATAATACCAAAAGATAGAGACTACCTTACAAAGTTTTTTTCACGTATTAAAATAATTATTGGTTCTCTGGGGATTTTTAAAATTATAAATTAAAGTTATTAGGCAAATTGCTTATGGAAAATATGAATACTTAACTATTTATTTATGTATAAACAGAATATTTCACCTAAACTGTTCTGAATAATTTAGCAATTTCTAAAATTTGTGCTCGGAGTCTGTACTATGGAAAACACAGTTAAACGTTTTTAATGACTTAAGGCTTTTTTAGTTGGCCTTCTTCCCACCTCCTGCTTTTGCAAAGTGCCCATAAATGTAGATTTACTTAATTGTTGATAAAATGGGTTATTTCATATGATAACAACTGGATAATCTGTCTAGGGATCTGACTAACATAAGTCGAGTCACACTTGTGCCCGTTTATTATTGAGCTAATCAAATACACAGCCCTACTCCTAATTGCCTGCAGATGGATGGCAGTCTCATTCCAAGCCAGCAGCACAAAATAATGTTTTATAACCAGTGTGAAAGTGTGGAGACCTCTGCTTAAAACAATAATGTGCTCCAAGGACCTATATTCTTGACATCATTATGCTGTTTGAGGAGCCCTCTGTTTTAATAAACTTCTCTACTCCCTTTTAAATGCTGCCTAAGTGTGTCCACTAAGCCAAACACGTTTACCATGGCCAGCTGGATGAAGACAAATGAAAATTTATATATGAGTCATAATTGTATAAAATTATTTTTCTGCATATGTATTTCAAGAGGTATACTTCATCACATAATCCAAAACTAAGATCTTGCAAGTGCTACGGTCTCTACTTTGTTTTAGTCTTAAACAGTGTTTTCAGCTGGCCCGCACCAGTGACAGATATTTTCTGCCAATTGAATTACCATTGAGGTTTTTTTATTTTTGTAAACATGTCTTACTCCTTTCTACATGTTTTTCCAGGTCTTTTTGTTTTGTGCAAAATAATTTTTGCACATTTCTTTGGACATATCATTAACTTGGTGACCTTTCACAGGTACATGAAAAGAACAAGGCTACTAAAAATGAGAGATCACTGTATAAAGGTACTTGTCACCAACTCTTAACAACCTGAGTTTGATCCCCGGGATCCCTAATTGTGAATGGAAAAAGGTGACTCCCAAAAGTTGCCCTCTGACCTCCGTATATAGGCCACGTCGTACCCATACATGCATTTGTATGCACACACACACACACACACACACACACACACACACACACACACAATCAATGAATCATTGTGATGAAAAAATGTAATACATAAATAAACTCAGTAAAGGTACCCTGTAAAGCTGATTATAGAATCAAGTCGAGAGGGTAGAATCTATCTTATATTACAGATAGTGTGTGTGTGTGAGTGTGTGTGTGTGTGTGTGTGTGTGTGTGTGTGTGTGTGTGTGTAATATAAAACACCAAAGAAAATGTGAAAAGATACTTCAGTGTTTCAATACTACAGGTGAGGCAGGCACAAGATAGAAGGAGGCCTGTCATTGGATGAGAAGGAAGGATGGAAGGATGGGCGGGAGAGAAGTTTGAAGGAAGAGGAGGAGACTAGGACAGAAAGGGAGAGACAGGAGAGAGGGAGAGAGAGAAGCCGTGGCAGGACAACATGGCTGGGGACGTTAAGATTCTGCTCTATGTATTTACAGGCTGTTATTAATGTTCTCAAGGGATGGATGGTCCTGGGCTTTGTATGTTTAGGTGGGCAATTATATCTTATCAATTGAGTCTAAGATTATTGTGTTGTGTGTTCTGATAGGTGAGGGTTTGAGTGTAGGAAAGTGTGCGGCAGCTGTAGACACTGGGCCGCTGAGGAGTTGGGATGTGTTTCTGCAAAGATATCCAGCAGATATCTTGGGGCACTGCGGTGCTGGACCTAGCGAGGTAAAAGACAGCAATTCATATATTATTTTTATATTTTTACAACAATACTACCATGATATTAAGACTGAAGGCATCAGTTTACTGGAATCACCAAATGCCAAAGGAAACAGGGTGGGTAGCCACCCTAGTGCAGCTGAGGGGCAATCTAACATTAGAGCTATTTGATCAGGTAACTATTTGTTGTCTCTGATTGGTTGGTCTTTGAGAGAAGGTCATACTTTTTTTTTCTTTTCCCAACTTTCAACTGAATTTTGGTGATTTTATTCTATTTTTATTATTATTTGACACAGACCCAACTAATACACTGACAAGAAAAAAAATCTTTACATCCTCCAGCCTGTCACCTGCTCAAGCCTACCAATCAGACCTCCACCCCTTGGTGGACCTTGTGCTATACCCTGCACATTCATAGCTAAAATACTGTTTTGAAAAGGAAACAATTTTGCATGTACTTCTTTAGAAACCTTGAACCTAATATCTTTGGCTTCTTAGATGCTAGAGAAATATTTCTTTTATTTCTTTCATTTTAAGTGGGTATGATCTCATATCCAGAAGAATATGCATAAATTATAGAGTGACAGATACCTCAGCGTACCTGCACTGCTCTTCACAATCAGCTTCTAAGTTCACCCTTTGTTGATCTGACCGATGCCATAAAGGCCTCTGGATGCTTGAGTCAGTTTTGTGAGAAAATACCTAGCTTTTGTTGTGTACGGATCACAGCCCAATAAAGAGCTTTGGTGTAACAAAGTAGATATTTTGAGGAAAAAAAACAACCCTATAATCATGTAAATTGTATTAAACTTAAAAAAGCTCAAGCAGAAAAAAAGTGGAAATTTAAGCCTGCTTATACTTTTTCATTGTTGATAACCTTTGAGTATCTGAAATTCCTCTAAAGCTGTCTTACTGGGTAGAACTGAAATGTAGGGGACTTGTTTAAATAATGGATACACTGCACTAGAGACGTTTGATTTGCTCCTAAAAATGACACACTTTATTATCTACTTTTCAAAATACCGTGGACATTGAGTTTCTAGTCACTGTCAGGTCATTTTAATAAGCATTTTGAAGAACATATGTATGTAGCTGGTTCAAGTGAAGAAATGCCCTTAGATTTCCTTCATAATAACAACTGGAGTACAAGGACAGAAGAGATCAATATGATTGTCCTCCTGCCTAAGAAAACTGCTACCAGACACTCCTGACTCCAGTGCTTGCAAACTATGGCCAGAAGGACCAAGCATTTGGACATCTCCCAGAAATGCAGATTTTGGGGTCCCACACCTATAAGATCAGAAAACTCTGGAAATAGGCCCCAAACCTATGCTGTAATTATCCTGTTTTTGATACCTGCTCCAATCTGGAAATGGATGCCCTAGCTCAATCTTAGCTTTAGGAAGCTCCATGAGCCATATAAATCAGGCTAGCCACGGAGTATGGATAGTAGTGAAGAGAAAGCATAAATCCCACATGCTGACACTGTATTTTCCTTCTCCTCCCACTGATGTCACTAGCACATGATCACATAGTCATTAGCCCCTGCTGAGACTGTATCTCTAAACCGAGGATGTAGGGATGTGATAATACACAGTTTCAAAGAAAGGGAGTAAACAGGAGAGCCTTTCAACTCTCCATAAAAGCTGAGAAGATGAGATCACCACACTTCCCAAGTGAAACTGTAGCTGTGCTCTGTGATGACTGGCCCTCAGAGAGACCCATATCTTCTATATGGATCCCCTTAAGCTTGTGACAAAGACTTGTATGAAGCACTGAGGTTTGAAGGTAAAGTTTACACTGAACCACATAAGGGATGGACGTAGGCTCTGGCTTTGGCCCCAAAGCATTTTTTAACTAGGGAATCTCCCAGGAGAAGATATGCAGATCACTATTGCAGTCTGTTCATACTCTGTGAGTCATCAGATATTTGAAAAGTACATTCGTCTCTTCATTTCAGTACAAACTTGATCAAAGATCTGCTTCCCATCACAGAGGGAGATTCTTGTTAGGACTAGTTAACACTTAATCTGTGGAATGAATTCCCTTTTTCCCACAGAACAAAACAGCAGATTAGAGTAGAGTGGCAAGCCTGGGTAACTTCGGGAATGTGCAAGGGTGCTGGCTCATGATTTCTTTGTCCAGCAGAAAACCCCAACCTATACTTTCTGAAATCACTAAGTCCCCTTTTAAGGATTCCCTTTGCACTTGTTGAGTTACTGGCATGATTTAATTGTTTGAAACCAAAGAGTAAACAAAATTCATTCCAAATGTGTTTGATTTTGCACGAATGTACAAATAAGTTATTCATGCCACATCTGAAATCCATTAGCACAGTGCTTTTTCCAGGAGGTAACTGCAAATTGTACACTCAAAACCAAAACTGATCAAGACAACTGCATGCAAACATTGGCAGAAGAAAACACTGTCATTACAAGAAGTTAAAACAATTGCAGGTTTGTAGTTCAGCCCTAATTGATATGTAAACATTTAGGGAAAGCAAAGTGAAGAAACATAAGAACAGAAGGCTAAGCACCAAGAAGTTTGCAACAGCATAGAATTCTTATTTCATCTGAAAGGAGATTAGAAGGATAGAAAGACAGCACAGTGGATCAACATTGCATAATTGGGTGCTAAATAACTGAGAGAGAAGAAAGAGAGAGATTTCATTTAAATTCTAAAGCATCAGCTACTCTTCGAATAGTTGTAGATTCATGTTAATGTGCTAAGTAGGCAGTATTTTAGTAAGGTTGTTCGGTTATACACAAAACCACTTATTAACAAATGCACTCAAGTCTGAGAACCACTTTATGTTGTCATTTGATAAAGTCAAAGAAGATGAAAACCATTTTGATAGAGAAGAAGAAAGGTCATAGTATAATACTTAGAGAACTCAGCATAACTGACCCATGTTTGGGCAAATAACAATAAAACAGACAACAATTTAGACAAGCAATGTATGGGACCTCATAAGTACCCGATAAACTGTTAACAGTCAAAATAAAACGAGTACGTGACAGAGGCAGTCTCGCAATTGGCTAAAAATACATATAAGATCAAAAAAGAAAATATGCCCCAAAAAGTATGGTCAAAGACACAAGTTCCTTCTTGAGATAGATCATTTGATAAAGAATATTGGGGAGAAGTTGGAAATTAAGATCCAAAACTCAGAAGTGACCATCCTATAACCAAGCAGAATAGTGAAGAGCACTGTGTCCAGGTCCCCCTTGCCTTAGAACCACCTTACATGCACTTGCTTCCGATAGCAATGGGGACACTGTAAAGAGGGACAAAAGTTAGATCAGAAAGCACCCCTATTATACAGCACACACCCATGACTGACTCTCTCCCAGTAACTCTCCCCAACAAACTGCTAATAACTCGCTGAACACTGATAAACCCCTTCCTGGGCCATTTTATTTAATATCAGAAGAACACTAAAATTTTTGATTACATAACATAGCAGTTTTTAATCTAAGACCTCAATTACCTCGAGGAGGAGCCACTGAGTATTGTGTATGTCATATGTATGTCATATGTGTAGGCCATATGTCCCAGCCAGATGTGCTACAAACTTTCAGCATGACCCCAAAGTAGTTACTTAAAGGGACCACTCTATCTTTAATGAAGGACATCTTAGATATTCAGCCCTATTTGATCTTTTTACTGGAAAAAATGGATTCATAAAACTTATTCTTTGCAACCTAAATTATTATTTCATAATAACACTGGTAACTAAAAAGGTTGAGTTTAGTCCTAGGGGAAAAAGTTGAAAATACTGAAATTATTTTCTGACAAGCCTTTAATATAGAGTGACTTCAGGTCTGGATTAGATAAATCCTTCCTCAGAAATCTGGTCATAATGAAAACTTAGGTTGATGAAAATTTTTTTTTATCTTTATTAACTTGAGTATTTCTTATTTACATTTTGATTGTTATTTCCCTTCCCGGTTTCTGGACCAACATCCCCCTAACCCCTTCCTCTCCCCTTCCAGATGGGCTTCCCCTCCCCATTCTCCCCCCATTACCGCCCTTCCCCCAACAATCACGTTCACTGGGGGTTCAGTCTTGGCAGGACCAAGGGCTTCCCCTTCCACTGGTGCTCTTACTATGCTATTCATTGCTACCTATGAGGTTGGAGCCCAGGGTCAGTCCATGTATATCTTTGGGTAGTGGCTTAGTCCCTGGAAGCTCTGGTTGCTTGGCATTGTTGTTCATATGGGGTCTCGAGCCCCTTCAAGCTCTTTCAGTCCTTTCTCTGATTCCTTCAACGGGGTTCCTGTTCTCAGTTCAGTGGTTTGCTGCTGGCATTCGCCTCTGTATTTGCTGTATTCTGGCTGTGTCTCTCAGGAGCAATCTACATCCGGTTCCTGTCGGCCTGCACTTCTTTGCTTCATCCATCTTTGTTGATGAAATTTTAATATTCATGGTATTTGAAATAAATATCACAAGGCTAGACTTTTATTTAATATCATATTAATTAATGTATGGGTCCACGTGTATGTCATAGCACATGTGTGAAGGCCAAAGACATCTTCAGGAGTTGGTTCTCTACTCCTACCATGTGGGTCTTAGAGACTGAACTTGGGCTATCAGGGTTGGAAGCAAGTGCTTTTATTCACTGATTCATTTCTCTGCACCATTATTTAATTTTTAATTTAAAAGCTATGCAGAGCTAAAGATGAAACCCAGACCCTTGTATAAGTTACACATGTGTGCTACTACTGAGGCATATCCCCAGATGTGCTTTCATATTATTACTTTACTCATTCATTTCATATGTAAGTGGTCTGTGTGCATGTAACATATATGTACTGCACACGTGCCTGGTGCCCTTGGAGTCCAGAAGAGAGAACTGAATACTCTAGGACTGGAGTTGAAGATGGTTGTGAGCTGTAATGTGGTGCTGGGAACTGAACCCATGTCCTTTGGAAGAGCAGCAAGTACTCTTCTGAAATGCTCAGCCATCTCTCCAGCCCCTGTGCTTTATATTTTAATTGGCAAGTAATAAATATATATATTTTAAGGTCACAGTATGGTTTTTAATAGGTGTGCTCATTATGGAATAATCAAGTCAAGCTAAGTAATTCATCCATTTCTTCACAGACATTTTTATGGTAAGAATAGCTAAAACCCTTTTTTCTTATATATTTGAAATATACAATAAATTACTAACCATAGTTATCAACATGTGGAAAAGATTGCAAAACCTCACTCATAGTCTAACTGGAACTACCAGCATTTTCTCACTTTGGCCTTTCCCACCGCCAGCCACATTCTTTCTTTTCTAAGTTTGGATTTCTTCAGGTTCAATGTACATGAGATTTTGTAGTCTTTCTGTAAGGCTCACAGATATTCATAAATTCTCTTATACTCTGTAGAAACTCAAGTCTTGATGAATGATGAAGGGTGAAGGGTGGTAAAATAAGAGAAAGGAAGAAGAGTTAATGGCAATTTATCTCATGTTCAACATTTCCGTGGACTGCAGGCCAGAGGTTGTCCTCTGCTCTTAGAATCCAGGAAAATCACTCAGGCAAGGGTAGGTGACTTAAGAAGATCACTTCTGATCTAGAGGCAGAGAAGGGAGGACTTAATTGCTGAGGAGACAAGGAAAATGTCAGGGTCTCAGGGCTTGCAGAAGAACCTTTCATCTTGAGAGTTGAGACCTGGCTTATACTTGCACAACTGGCAAAGTAAAGGTGAAGTAAGGAATAGAACTACGGGCTGCCATAAAAAAAGAAAAAAAAAACTTCATATATGCTGAGCTTACAGAAAAATCATGACACAAATTGGACCTGCCTTTGTACATATAGTTAAGTCTAAAAGACTCCAAGAGCTATAGTGAAGTAAGTTTTCACTCTTTGCAGCTGAGTGTGCACTCGATGATCTAACTCTGTTCCATGGAAGGAAGGCATGGAACATAGTCCAAAATGAAAAGTATCTCCAGGGATCCTATTCAGTGTCCTCTACGGAGACCAAGTCTTTCCAACCTGGATTCAGGAAGAACTTTTATTGATGCAATTAAATGTCACCATTTTTCATATTTTGAGACCTAAAGAGATACTGCTGCATAAAACGGGTTCTATCCTATGTCTACTTATTCTGGAGAACTTTGTAATAATAGAATATTCCGGAAGTTGTTGAAAGATGGTTAAGAAACTTCCCTATGTGGGACAAGTGTCACCTTTCTTGCTTGGAACCATTATATTCCAGGAATTTGTGTATACACATATGCATCATGCAGACCTCTACTCCGGCACATGTCTGTATACATGTAAGCCCAGAGCATGTACTTGGCATCATCTGCTGTAGCAATGCACCCAGATTAGACTGATCAGAGACAGGCTGCAGTTCCAGTCTCATGATTCCTGTCAATGCCTCTCATGATAGAACACAGCACCTTGGAGAGCTACTGTACTATCTGTTTAACAAATAATTTATTTAAACCATTTATCTTAACAGATAAATGATGCCAATAAGACAGAACCCCTGGCTTTGTCATCATAACACACTTCTGAAGCATTAAAATCTCTTATTACCTAGAAAAAGTTTTAGCAAAGAAAAAAAAAAACGTTTGAGAAACCATGAAGTAGATTAGAAAATAATATATTGACTGGGAGTAGTATTAAATCTCCAAATCCTTATATTCTTCAGATAAAATCAGAAGGAAACTCTGAAGGAAGTCCCACTCAACAAGCAAGGCAGAAATTCCAGTCACTCATGATGAATTAAACTTCACAGTATAAACTGTGGGCCCTTTTGTTAAAATAGTTCATGACCTGTTGGATCATAATAGCCTAATCCAGGGAAGAAGCCTGAGAAAGAGTCCTCCCACAGAGGCTGCTAAAGATGCAACTTTGTTTTGAACTTGAGTTATATAATCCCCCAGCCCCCACCCACCTTAACCTACAAGCCCAGCTTTGGTGATGGGGAAAGGGAGATAATGATAATAAAAAAAAAAAAAAAACTAAATGAAGAATTGTGATGCAATTTAAAATGCTACAGACAATCCTGAAAAACAAATAAACAAACAGCAAAAACAAAAAAAAATTATTTGGTGAATAACTCATTCAAAATAGGAGATAAATAGAAAAAACTTTCTAAAGTAGAGCTCAACTCTAAATTAACTTAAAAAAAACCTTTAAAAAACATTCTCATTGCTTTTTAAAATTAAAACATGCAGAAGAATTGCATAAGCATAGCAAAGGAGTCATTTCCAATTGCCCAGCCTAGCACTGGTGGCTAATCCTTCAACCCAGGCTGCTGCTCTATTGGGAAAACCCAGAATGTTTAGTTTACTACTACTGTTTACAAACTGCAGTAGAATTCTAAGAGGTAGCTTGGAAGAATTATTGGAAAATCTGGTTGTATATAGAATCAGAGATAGTCAGACACACAGACTACACATATATACATACATACATACATACATACATACATATGTTGCATACAAATGTACATACATTGCAAAGCTAAAACAAAAATCAGATAACAGTTGTAAAAAAAAATGGGTAAAACTAAGCACCAGCAATGGGCTGGCTCCTCCTTAGCACAAGCCTTGAGTTTCCTTTGCAATAACATTGGGAAATCAAATTTTTAAAAAATTATCCCAATAGCGACATATTACTGTTGTGTCAAAACTATTATATTCAGCAGGAAGAAACTGAAACTCTTCATTAGAAACAATGGCTTTTCTTCCCTGTGTGTTAGAGACTGAGTTGGGACTGCCCTGAAGGACAGAGCTGGCAGAGCAGAGAGAGGCACATCTTTAGCATAGGGGTTGTCTCCTGATTAAAGAATCATAAATATCAGTAAACTTGTTGAGTCTGAAGCCTTGAGAAGGTGGGATCTGCTTGAGTAAGTCACAGAGATCAAAACTCTGAGCTCTAAGAGCTCTGATGCCTCACAACAAGATGATGTTTCTGGTCAAGAAGGTGTGTGTGTGTGGGGGGGGTGACAGAGGTAATTTGCCCATCATTTGTCTTTTTGCCTTATTTGGGCAATCAGTGCAGTTTTATATTTATCCAAATGGGTGAGGGCCGTCTGCTTAATTCCTAATTCCGTCTACAAACTCAAAGACTCTCTCTTCTGGAAACATCCTCAAGAACACTCACCAGAAATAATATTTCAACATTTCTGGGCAAACCCCGATCCAGTCAAAATGACATGAAATTAACCATCACACTTCTTAACTGTCACTGTCACCCTTAGGAAAGAGCAGTTGTCAAGAATATGACTTGGATAAAGCAATTGCCATAGTATTTGGAGGAGATGATAAAGTCATGAGACTTCTTGGGTCTCTCTACTGTATGACTCAGATACCCGAGTAAATCAGTTGGGAGATTTTTATTAAAGGTTACTTAAAATTGTATATATATATATATTACATTCAAATTCCAGTTTAGTATATTTTTTAAAGGTCTATGCTATACAACCCTGGGTCAGAGACTCTCAAACTTTAATGAATTTATAAATTACCTGAGGATCCTATTAAAATAAAAATTCTGATCCTAAACACCTGACACACCTCTGGCAAAACATCCCCATCTTGACTATGTATGAAGAACACGTCTCTCATAGCTGCCCATGGACTTCCCACGAGGAAGCTGATATGGCCGTTTTTTCTTCCTGTTGAATTTTCTGCAGTAGCTAGTCTAATATGGGAATCATAAGACTGCATGTGGCGCTTTTTCTTCTTTGTTTAGGTGTTCTGTTTCTCCATCAGGAGTTAGCATGTAGCAACTACAACTTGATACACAGATACCTGCATTGCCTACTAATGAAGAGAATTTTCCTCTCTGATGGAATGCTTTCACCCTTGCATGCTCACGAGGATTCTAGAAAGTAGCCTCTGGCAGCGAAGAGTGCTAGAAACCCCATGAAACTAAACAAGACACAAGGATTTCCATTCAGGTCCTCCCCTCAGAGATATGATGACCTAGGAATCCAGATCATGTCCCTAAAGCTTTAGTTTTCCAGCTCCTAAAATGACTTGCACATCCAGTTGTTGTTGCAAACAGTACAGAGAAGAGAGAGACAGAGGCTTCTTCTAACTTGTACAAGGCAGGTCTCGATACTTTAAACTGATACTTTAAACTGTTTCTATCACTAGGAGTTCTTTTTCTCTGATAGTATTTTTATAGGGAGAAAAAAAAGCATACCAGGGCAAGTGGGCAAGTTAAAATCGGCCCTGAGAAGAATGCAGGTGCATCCTGTGATTACAGAAGTATTAATGACTCAGAAAGAGAAAACTAGACATTTCAATGACCAGAATGCTTATTGACAAAACAGTTTCACCTAGAACCGATTGTTCTGGATGTCTGGACTAAATTACTGAAGCATTAAAGCTGGATCACTGCTCATTTGTTCCCAGGCCCCAGCATGAGTAATTACTGTGGTTCACAGCACAGTCCAGGACACCATTTCAATAAGCTTGGAAAAGAATTGTTTGAATTTTGATGTACATTAAATACCTGCTTGCATGTGTTAACAGAAATGTCTTTATAATATGGAAGTATCAGCATTAAGCATGACTAGCCTTCTGTTGTTTATTTGATTTTGATTTGAGGTTTTGCCCTCAAATCAGGTTCACTATGGAGACAGCATATCTTGCCTAGCTTCGTGTGAGATTTATCACACACAAACCATAAGGAAGGCTGTATTTGAGTATCCATTGCAATATGTATAATTTTCCCAAACTTAGGAGCTTTAACAAGCACTTATTATCACAAAGGCTCTTAGCACCTAGTCTAGTTTTGGGATTTCACAAGGTACCAGTCATCTCTAGGCTCGATGAGGAAAGATCACTTCCTCCATTTGTTTGAGATTGTTAGCAGACTCACTTCCTGCTTCTGCCCCTCATGAGTTCTTCCATTATGATTCCTTGCTGCATAACACTTCTCCAGGGAGCATCCCTTAATGTACAGCTTCTTTTATTAGAGGACATAAAGAAGGGAGCAGGGCAGAATGATGATTAAGCTAAAATCACAGTTCTTTGTAACCTTCTCAAAAAAAAAATGGCAGCCAGTCTGGTCCTTCAAGATAAGTCAGTGGATCCAACTACACTCAGGGGGAAGAATGCTGGGAAACTGGCATCACTGGGAGCCAGGTCTGGGTGCCTATGACTAATTAAAACTCCACAAGTGACACTGGCCAAAACTTATAGTTAAATCTAGAATTTTAAGTGGTTTCATAAAGCAAATAATAATTAAAAGCAAAATGCTTCTCAGACAGTGTAAGAGATAGAATGCCCATTCAAGCTCCCATCCCAGGGGCAGGTAGAATAGGTGAAGTCCTGTCCAATAGAAGAGCCTGCTTGTGAGTTACTGCTCTCTCCTTCTCTGACTTTAACTTCTCAAATACCATCCACCCTTCCATATATTGCCCATATAATTCTCTCTCCTTGGAATTTAAAACATTCCCTCCACTGTACACATAAATATAAACAATGCCCTTGAAGTAAGACCTAGTGAGAAAGCACAATTATCTTTAGTTTTATACAGCAGCAGGTGCTTGGGGTCTGCCATATAAAATGAGTACAATGCACCCTATTTTTATGTTATGGCAGCTTTGTTTTAAGACTTTGTGTTAGTTGTGCATTTCTTTGAGAATCACAGATAATTCTCTCCCATCGAAATCTCTGTCATATCTTTTCTGTCACCATGAAATACAGCTCTAAACCAGTCTGTTGTAGGTTTCTGAGCTTAACCACATAGCTCACATTGCTTCTGTCACCAGTTGTTTATTCAATATCTCGCGCGTAGAATCATCTTTATGTCGAAGTGCATTCGCGTGTGTTCTTTTGCAACAAAGGTTTGCTTGGAGACCTGCCCTACCCCCTGAACATAACCTGAGGTTGCAATGGATGTAAAAGTTAAAAATTCAGAAGCAACAAAAGTCTACATGAAATTTTTTGGTATCCTGAGGAATAAGTGTTTTGATGAGAGACACGATGGTGGCTTATTTATTACCAAGAAATCATGGGTAAAGCTGAATTGTATTCTAGGGGAGAGAGAAAAGTTATGTGGCCTAAGTAGAAGTCAAAGAATTGAACAGTGTGCAGGAAGACCTACAAAATCAGTTGCTGATGTGAAGGGAAGGGGTACTAGCCATGCTGTCTCTGACAGCAGAATAGTCTGGAGCCAGCTTATGAATTAACCAGAGTAAAAGAAAAAAGTTAATTCAGCTGTTCTAACAATAACAAAATTCCAAAGAAAGTTGATTTTCTCTTTAAAAAGGTGAAGATAGATCAAATGTCTTAAAATTGCTTTCTAAAGCATGTAATCCAATTCTGATAAAGCACTGTTGCTCCTAAGCACAGTTATGCTCCAGAGTTGTCTAAATATCTCTGATGTAAATAATGAAAACACCTATGGGCTGAATGGGGTATTGGGGCCTCGCAGCCAGGTACAGGCTGGCCTCTGGTCTTTGGCCTGCAGCATCCCAGAGAGGCTAATCTGATCCATGGAGCAGGCAGGGAGCTGGCTTGGCTTGCAGGGGTATCTGGTTCCCTTTACCATGAAACCTAGGGAGGCAAGTGCTTAGCCACCTAAGGTTTCCTTATATTCTACTGTCCATTTGCTAATACATCTTCTTGACAGAAGCAGCCTCCCTGTAGTCTTTCTTCATCACTAACTCTAAAATGACAGGTTAAGGATTATCTTTCCTGTCACTTACCATGAAACACAGCTCTAAACCAGTTTGTTGTATGTTTCTGAGCTTAACCACATAGCTCACAACTGAGTGAATAATCAATCATTCTATGGCTAAATCCATCTGGAACAAATTTGAAGAAGTGGCCATGGAGGTTTCTTCTAGACAAGAAAAGAAAGAAAAAACTAAACTGAAACCAGAGTTGATCTTTTCAAAAGTTTTAGAAGAAAAAAGTTATAAAACATATCAGTGACTCCTGCTCCCTTGCCCCAGAACTCATACACACACACACACACACACACACACACACACACACACACACACACACACACACACACCTGTGAGGTTTATGTAGACTTGTCCCCACTTCGTAGTGCACTTAATCATTGAAAGATTATTGCAGGAGAGTCCACTCCCTAGAGAATGAAATCTCAGTCCCTCCTAGGGTAAAAAGGGAGACTGAGTATGGTATCTCCAGATATCTCTATAACCTCATGCTGCTCTTAAATCTCCCCACATGATGGCTTAACTGGAGTTATAAACCCAAAGAGCCTGATTCCAGGTCTTTATTGACTAGATCACTTTCTTCATTTTCTTTTTGTCTTGTTTGTTTGTCTGTTTATTTGTTTGTTTCCTTGTAGACATTAAAGGATAATATCAAAAGTCAAGGGCCTTGATTTTTTAAATATGTTATTAATTTTTTGAGAATGTTGTGCAATGTTTTGATCATATTCAGCATCCCCACCTCTTCCCAGATTCATTCCCCTTTCCCTACACACGTAATTTGTGTACTTTTTTGAAACACATTGAGACAATTTGTGCTGTCTAAATAGTTCTAAATTCATAGCTTTTCACTTGGTGTGGTTAACTTAAGAGGATCCTACATTCTTAGAGACTCCCTCTCCCAGCAGACAACTATTGCCAACAACTCCTTTGCTAAGGGCAAGGCTAGTGCCCACCTTCATCTGCATGCTGGGACTGGTCTGGCTTGTGCTTGTGCAGGTCTGGTGCATGCTGTCACGCTGCTGAGTTCATATGTGAGACTGCCCTGATGTGTCCAAAGGACAATGTTTCCCCATAGTTATCCCCTGTCTGAGGTTCCTCTTCTTTTCATTTGGTCTTCTGCAATGACCTCAGAGGCTTGGGAGGAGGGGAGTACTGTATATCTGTTCTGTTTAGAGCTAAGCATTCTACGGTCTCCTATTTGATTGTGTCATTTTGTTACTCACCATCTACTATCAATAGAAGCTTCTCTAATGAAGGTTGAGAGATCCATTAATCTAGGCGTATAACAGAATTCATTAGAAATTGTCGTAAGACTATGGGACCCTGGTTATTAAAAACTCTATGTTTCTCTGCTATAGGATACATTGGGGTGAAATTTTAAAATATATTTCTGATATGTGCCCCTAAGTCAGTACTATTCATATATCCATTTATTCGGTGTTTAGTTTTGTGTTAATAGACTCATACCCTGTAACATTCGGTTAGCATGTGTTCAAACAGTATCAGCTAACTAGTATAATGCCTTCCTTGAAGGCTTTCCAATCTAACTGAAAAGTAATCATCATCTACTCTGTAGACCAGGCCAATCTGGAATTCAAGGATCCGTCTGCCTCTGCCTCCCAGGTGCTAGGATTAAGGGTGTGTACCACTACCACCCTGCCAAAGTTTGTTTCACCCCACCCCCGCCAAAGTTTTAAGCATTAAATGCCCCAAACGGTTCATCTCAACAAGTCAAGTCAACAAACCTTCTTGAGGGCCTCCTTACCATGTAGGCAATACCAAATAGTAGCAGCAGAGCAGCCCAGAGGTTACTGGCTACTGCAATCAGGTGGCCTGTTTGGACTTTTTAGACAATGGGTGTCATGAAGGATGATCTTGATTAAACAAATGTGGGGGTGATGTGACACTCCAGCTGCTACATAGTCCTGATGCCACTTGTTTTGGTAAGAGAGAAGGCAACCTTTGCAAACATCGTAGAAAATGAGACTAAAAAATTCTTAGATGACAGGCTAGGTTGAATATGGTCATAAGAAAAATTTTGATCAAGAAGCGACAATGAAAATACTACCTCCAGATAGCTATATAATGGAGAAGAAAAGCCCACATAAATAGTTAAACCTGTTTAAAATGTCCTAATTTTCATTGCGGGATAGAGAAGGCATCAGTCTGATTGATAAGCAAGTGAGTTTCTTCAGAAAGAATTGCATGGCATTCAAGTACTATATACAGATAGGGTAGCAATGCTAGAAGGTGGTATGTTGTATATGGATTATTTTCGGCATCATAATAACTAGCTTGAAACTATTTCTAAGTGCCTTTTGCTATTTTGCATCTGAGTGTTTCTCTTGATCCAGTGATTTCAAACAAGTTAATACAAGGAAAGTGAACAGTATAATATGCCTTAGCGATCTATTTATTCGTATGTGTTTTAAAAAGCTGCACATTTATAAGATGGTATGATTTCTGTTTCTACACTTCATGAAATAAGTAAGAGCTAACTAACTCTTAAATGATCTTTTGGACAACCAAATGTTAAGTAGTCATTAGCTGTAAAGTCTAAGTAGAGGACTACAGAGCTAGTCTTCAGCTATAAACTCTGCCTAAGCGTGGGCTGTTCACAGCCATTCCTCATTATTTTAACATCAAAGCTGACCTCTTCAAAATGCACTGAATGCAGGCTAGCTCAAATGTAAGGCCTTTGTTACTGTACTAAATTAAAACAAAAGGAAATTTTCCATCTCTTCATCCCCCCACCACCACCATTCTCAACCATTCTTCAAATAAGAATGGATAAAGAATAATATTCTTAAGGAAAGAGGAAATCAACAGGTTCCTTGATGTCATCATTCAGTTAAACATTGTCTTTCTTAACAATAATAAATTTTAAATTTCACAGGAAAAAAAGTATAGTTTAGGTGTAGGGGTAGGGCTGATCTGCCAAGTTCACAAGAATATATGGTTTGTGGGATATTCCAAGGAAATTCTAGCTGAATTTAGATTTCATTTCACTAAATTTCTAGCCCTTGTTCTCTGAAGACTAGTACACAACCTGTCTGCAGAGGTGACGGCAGCTAGCACGTCTGCTGCCTAGCCTGTGAGGGCTGAGGCCCTGCTTGTGCTTCCCTCTGAGGGCAGAGTCTGCAGAGCTGAGGCCAGCTGTCCGGGTTGCTTTTATCTTTCATATTGGATTTGAGAATGAGATGAGGGAGAGATGGATTTAACCTGGCTTTGTCACAGTTGGGGAAATGTCACCAACCACAGACAAGATCCCTAAACCTGTCTTTAAAATGCAACATTATCCACCAAGCCTGAATTGAACGTGGACAAAGCATAGGGGGTACTGAGGAAATAAAGATAAGAGTTTCTGGGGTCTGCCCACAAGGAGCTCCCACATGGGAGCAGACGATAGTTCTCTGTGCCTTTTAACTATTACGTCTCATTCTAGGGACTTCCTAAGGGAAGTGACATCAGGGCCTGACCTTAGAAAGTTGTAGACATCTGATTTTAGAGACTTGGGGGAAATGAGGAAGGAGAAATAAACAATGTTCCAGGCCTAGTAAGAAGCATTTGCTAAGACTGTAAGTTGTTTGGTTGTGATTTCAGTGTAGAAGGTGTGAATAGACAGGAGTCAAAGCAGGAAGTGCCCCATGTGTCAAGTTTACAGTTTGAGTTTAATCCTAAAGGTAGGAAAACATGACAGAATGAGTTTCCTTAGAAGTGCACTGTATCCTCTCGGTTCCCAGAAGACTAAGTGCACAAATATAGTGTTAACTTTTAAACTAATTTCTGAATTATAATTTATAACATGGGTACTGACATTGATTCTAAATACTTAGAAATAGTCTTATTTTCCATCTTTACTTCTGCTGTATCAAAAATTCAGCACAGATTTCATTCTCTAAACAGCACAGGCATGTATGTAAGTCTAACTTTTCATCAAACAATGCAGCAGAGACAAGGGCTCAGGGACACCTTCAGAAGTAAAGTCAGCTTTATGTATCTCCTTGGCAACCAGCAAGTCATTCCCACCATTGCTGACTTTTTTTCCCCACACAGACCCCAGCTGTAGTTCCTGACGAAGTTTTTACTACTTGAAGTCTGCTTTGTTAAAGCTTGCAGTAAAACTGACTAAAACACTGATTCGAAAACAGATCTGAAACACACATTTCACATACACCAGGAGGAGAGTCTTTATAACCACTTTACTTGGTTACAACATTATTATTTAATTATGCAAAATGGAACCATTTATCACAGATACAAGTTAACTGTAAAGTACAATGAAAACATTAAGCATTGTTTATCTTCATTTGTTCATATTATAAAAATATTAGGATGAGTATATCAAATCCAGTGGAGAGCGTAATTGCTAGTTTCAACTTGTGGAGGCTATAAAATTACATGTCACTGATAGGTGCCTGGGGCTATAAAGCCAAAGTTACCTAATGGACATTGCCAGAGTTTATTGGTCAACATAAAACTAATGTAGGGGCTTAGGCAAGATAAGGTGCCATGAGCCAATTGCCTCTTCTTCCTTACTATGGCTTTAATTAAAAATGACGTGAAGAACAGTCAGTAAGAGCTTCACCAAAGTAGTTCAAGATCATGACTGCTCTATCTTAAGAAGAAAGGTTATGGCTCCACCTATCCAAAGGCCAGTTGAACAATGCGGATGTCATATTGGTCAAAGGTATCTTAGAAAAGAAGCATAAAGAAGGTTGACAGGAGCTGACCCTGAAGTGGACTTTATCCTGGTGAGGTAGAGGGCTGGAGGAGGGCCCGCTGACAGAGATAGGCAAGAGCGTATTACACATGGCTGACCATGGGTGGTATGGAAAGTTGTATAAGATGCACTGCTGAGCCATTTTGCATAGGGAGCCACCTAAAATGTCTCAGTGAAGGTTTGGGGCAATTGTGCAGAACTATCTAAACCTTTTCACTATTTAAATACATAGTCAGAGCCAGGCCTGGGGATCCGAGAAAGCCTGGCAGCTTTAGCCTCACTAGGAAGGTGAAGATGGCAAGGGAATCTGGGCAAGGGAAAGGCAACTACAACAGCTGTCCAAGAAGAGGTACCCAAGCCTGTCATCACCCTCACTGAGGAAGTCAGTCAGAGCCTTCTAATTAGAGCAATGATCTCAAAAGTAATGGAAAAGAATAAACGTTAAACTGAAATGTAGGGCTAGTCACCTTCAGTTCTCTTACTTGCATCTTTAATATGGGAACAAGACAAGATACATGAATGCAAGTGAATCTCCTCACATTGTTGTCCAAAAGCAAACAAAAATTAACTTTCCCAAAAAATACTTCTTGGACTTCTTAGTATGTCATGACGTTTGTCTGTTACCTGTAAACATCTCAGAACCTGAAATCAGCTGTCAGTCAAACCACCCTGTGTGCTGGCCCAAATGCTTTATACTATGGTTGTTTTGAACCTCCTCTTTGGAGACTTAGATAGCCTGCAAATCTAAACCATTCATTTTCCTTAGGGGGAAAAATACAAAAACCTTGCCTTGCTTTTATATGTAGATATTTTACTGTTATTGGAATGTATTTTTCATTTATCCTCTAGTTCTGAGTTATAATTTTGTGACTGCCTTGGAAGACAGTGACTATAATTTCCTTAACATAATTAAATAAATAAAAGTTACCACTCATATTTCTATTTTTGTATCTTTTTAATAGCTGGAACGTACACATATGATAGTACTGTCTTTGATATATTTTAGTACTATCCAGAGCTCTGCTTGGCATTGTCTGCTGTGCAGCTCTTTATAAATACTAATACCTCATTGTCATATAGCTATGAATTTCCAGTTTCCTCAATGAGAAATAAATATGAGAAAGTCTAACTTTAGCCACTCTTGTACCCATTTATCTGGAATATGTCAAAAGGAGAGAATGTCATGGAGGGATTGATGGTCCTCCTGATCAGACTTCAGCTATGGTGGGCCATATTCAAAACATGAATATGCAATAAAATGAAAATAGGATGTTTAATTATGTGCAATTTAGTGTGAAAATTGTTAGAAATCATGATACTTGCAGATTCCCTTCAATCTATATCCTTGATCCACTGTCAACTTTTAGTCTTTTTATAGAAAGAGATTTAGTATTATTTTTAACTATTATTTCAATTAATTATCAAAATAAGATTATGAAATTGGTATTATCTCTTCTTGGTAGATGTGGCAATGAGACTTGGAAAGGTCAAATAAGTTTTTTAGGACACAAAATAATACTGTAATTCTGTTTAGATTTGAGACCGGTGGGATTGTAAACCTTATGGCCTTGGTCTGGGGCGATGACATGATGCAGTGAGTGCTTGCTGCATGAGGTTAGATCCCAAGCACTCAGATTCCAGTCAGAAGCACCCCAGTACTCTGCACAAGGGGAAACATCCCATGGGTTTCTCTTGGCCAGCCAATCTAGCTGAAATGGGGAACTCCAGGTTCAGTGAGAGACCATGTCTCAAAAAATAAGATGGAGAGAGATGGGGGCGGTGGCATATAACATTGACCCTCAGCCTCTATACGTACATGTATAGGTGAGCATACCTACACACATGGATGTATTCACCTATATGAACGTGTGTACATACATACAACATACATGCATAACACACATACACACAAAAGGAAGAGGAAACTGTAATCCTCACTCTTCTGTCTCAATCATATTTCTGACAATGAGCTACATAGGAAAAGAGTTATTCTGCAATTCTTAAACTTTAGACAGTTGCTCCTTTGAACTTTATTTATGTGATTTATACATAAGCATTTTGTTCTAAGCAACTGTGATAAAATGCCATCTCAAATAAGAGAATTTAGGACTTAAAATACTAGCACTGAGAGAGCAACTTGGCTACTCTACTTCAAACAATAAGGAGATCAGTGACTGACAGTCACTGACGGGGACTCCACATACCTTTCTGGCAGCCTCACCATCATTTACATTAACCACATGTGTGCCTGAAGCCAACAACGTTCATTTAACAGTTTCCACAAATAACGTATGACATTCCTAGGGTGAAATAATCCTAAGCTAATTCTTAAATTAACAATATGAATTGCTCAGATTTTCCATTTTCTTTCATATTTGTGTAATATGTATACTATATATATATATATATATATATATGTGCCACATACAGCAACCACTAAAGTAAGAGAGCCAAAAACACACAGGCTTCTTTTCAACTGTGTTTACTCATGCCAAGGAATTCCCTCGGAGCCTGGATTACTTAGCATCTACCTTTCACACGTCTACCACGTGACTGGCACAGCTCCATCTGTCTTTGTACTTTGCCAACGGAGAAATCCTGTATGGTACATGTCTCCCCAGGAGGTTTTCTCCAGTTTACATTGTCAAGCATACGTTCAGCTACTCTAAAGTCCTGGCAAATAGGTAACTTCTCCAGTGTACAGTAGTGCGTTTAAACATCAAAGGCTCGCTATTTAACAACCCATCTCTCTTCCCTAGAAAGACCGGGTCCATTTCAGACTCCCCTTTGATTCAATCCATTATAGAAAAGAGGGAGAAAGTTCGATGAGAAATGAAGAAGGAGAGAAGAGGGAAAAAGAGCTAAGACCCTGAGCCCAGTAAAGCAGGAACAAGTTTTTCAGAGTTCTCCTGAAGCCAACATTGGTCTTTAGAGAGGGGAGATGAGATTGGAGCTGGGAAATAGTACCCAAGAACTTATCAAAGTAACCATTATTTCAGAATTGAAAGATAGCTCAGAGAATTATACATACTAGAAAACTTACTACTCCCAACAAGGAGATATAGATGAAAGGCCTCGGTTTATTAAAAAGTTCAAAGATCATTTTATATGTTGGTTTGCAGAAATCTTTAAACTCAGAATTCCCTCAGGGTCAGCAGCTTTATTGAACAGAATTTTCCCTTGTCCCATATTACCTTTACACTCTTTCAATTGGTACTTAAAAGTTGCTCAAACTTTCAGTACAGTCACAGTGTTGTGACACAAAGAGGGGAGGGATCCCACAGCCTATGTCAATACAATTTATTGGAAAATTAAATGTAAGTATATAGAATGGTAACTCAGGGAAAATGGTAATAGTTGAATGGTCCTTTGTGAAATAAAAGTTGGAAGTCGCTCACATTTAATATTTTGATCACTAAGTAATTTCATGACTTGACATCATAAAGAATAAAAAGTCCTCCTTTCTGAGAAAGCCTTAGTACCTGACAGAGAGCAAAATGTCTAACACACACGAACAGCTTTTCTGCTCAAGGAGAAGGGAGGAAATAAACAGGCCTGTGAGACAATAATGTTCCTTGGTATGTTTTATTAAGTTTGTCAGATGTCACAGGATAAATGACAGATGGTAACTTCTCAACTATACAAAGACACACACATATGTGATATGAGGTAATGAATGAGTTAATGTGTGAATGCTTAGTCCTGCTGAATTCTGATACATTACAACTGAGATAAAGGCAGTGTTCATTTTTCCATATTTTTTGTTAAGCTTAAAGGAAAAGTTATTTTCACAATACAAGGAGACCCACCAACAAGATTAAAAAGTTATCTCCATTGCAACATTTGCATGATTGTTGTCTTTATGCAGGTGAGGGCAAGGACAAGATAAACCAAGGCCTGTAATTGGGCAGTGAAAAAGTAAGGCGGGGACAGAGTTTTTGTAAGGTGGGAGAGAGGGAAAGAGAAAAAAAGAACCAATCTGGAGGCAGAGAAGGACGACCAATATCCGCATGGCCCTTAAACGGCCACAGGTAGTTATGAATGTTTCTTAAGGGATGGATTTTTATAGGACTTGTCTTATCTAGGTGGGTAGTTTATATCATTATCAATTGGTTGTGAGTTTATTGTGTAGACGTTTAGTGGAGTTTGAATTTACTGATATAAATCTGATTGCTAAATTACAAGCTTACTGAGTTTTGATTTTAATGGGTTACTGGGAGTTGAGACTATAACCACAGGGAGCAGATGCAGGGAATGTGGGCAGAATCCGAAGCAAGAGAAGAGCCGCAAGAAACGTGATCTCTGTATGAAACTGGCATGCCATCGACCCGCCTTAGAAACTAGATGGATCTCAGAGAGTAGCTGTCTGCAACATGGGATGGAGATTGGGAGCTTAGCTCGTGGCCCACCAGTGCCAGCCATAGCACAGGATGGTAGAGATTCTTTATTAATATTTACCGCAACACACCAGAGATGGGAAATTCATTACTTCCACATACGTCAAGGCATCGAATAACTGTACCACCCTTTTCTTGAATGCTAAACTAAACTCTTTCCTCTAAATGGCCTTTCAAATGCTAAAGTCTACTCTGAGCCAACTGGACTCTTATGGGTTGAGCACAGAGAAAAAACTAAAGAGCAGTGGGGGCTGGTGTGGAGGTGGACTGCCGGTTCTCACAGCTTTGGACGTCATTCAGCTTGCAGTAGTCTCCACTGTCACTTTCACTACTTTCTCTAAGACCCGAGAGGGTTAGAAATGACCCCCTCTTTTCCAAAACAAGAGCTGTTCTAGTTTTGCTGCTGTGGTCCTTGTCTTTTGTTTCAGCTTCTTCTCTGTGGTAGTTTGAGAACAGCGTGTGCCGTCAGTGCTCAGCACTTAGCTATTCCCACTGGGAAACGTAGTCTCTATATTAAACCTCTTAGAAATTAATTTAGACACATCCATGACTACTTTCTTTTAATGTTCTCAAAGTACATAAAAAGGCTTTGTATTCCATACAACAGTATTCATTTTTAAAAGTTTTAGTCATGTTACTTTTGTTTTCTCTTCATTTCTGAATAATTTTTGTTGATTCTTTCATTTTCTGGGAGAAGTATACCAAAATCTTACCAATATTATGTTTTGTCATTTTTTTACCCTAATCTTTTACTTTATTTATGATTAAATTCATTTAAAACAGTTTCCATATTCCTCTAAAACTTTTGTTGTTAGTACTATTTCCAATTTTTTCCTTAGTGAGTTTTCCCTTTAAGGTCAATTTCATCCAATATTAAAATTACAAAGCTAAACTTTTCTTGCTATTATTTGTATAGTACATTTTATGTCTCTTGTTTTAATATCCATGCACTTACAGTTAAATTGTATTAATTGAACAGTGTACTCATGTTCTTTCCTTTTTTCTTTTTTTTTTTTTTTTTTTTCGGAGCTGGGGACCGAACCCAGGGCCTTTCGCTTTCTAGGCAAGCGCTCTACCACTGAGCTAAATCCCTAACCCCTACTCATGTTCTTTAATTAACTGACAATTTTAAAATTATTTTATTACTTCTATTATTGTATGTGTATAGTATGAGCAACATGATGTAAACACTGAAAGCTCGGTTCTCTCTTCCACCTCTAGGTGGTTCTAGAAATTGAACTCATCTCAGCAGCTTTCAAAGCAAACCTTTTTTACTACCGAATCTTCTATCTGCTCAATTGTTGTTTTTCTATTCATTGTACCTACAAATACATGTAAAACTCAGACAACTGTCCTACTATCTGCTGTCTACAGCTCTTGCACATATCAACTTATCTTTTTTTCTCTTTTTTGCCTTCTCTTTAATTGACAAAGTATTTTCTATGTTCTATTTTCCCATCAATCAATACCAAGTTTCATGTTATTACTGTGCCTTTATGTTTCTCCTAGAGATTGTTTAAATATGCATCCTGACTTATCAAAATTCAAAGTAAATTGGAAGTTTTAACCTTTCTGAAACAGTGAACATATCTTAAAATACAGAAGAAAAATATTTGGGTTCCACCTACCCTACTGCCAATCCACATACATTTTAAAATATTTTAAATATATGTGGTATGTGTGTTTGTATGCATTTATATTCATATGTGTTTGTGTTCATATGTGTTGGTATTCGTATGTGTGAGTTTTCCCATCTGAAAATGCAGGAGCCTCTTCCCCCCAAGCATGGAAGATCTCAGATGTCAGTCTTTGTCTTCCTTCTGTTTTGAGGATTTCATGTTGCTTACCACTGTGAAAGTCAGACTGGCTGGCTCTTGAGCTTTGGGGACTTCTCCTATCTCTGTATCTCAGCTTACCACAGTCCCACTGAGAGGACAGGTATGACTACTACATCTGGCTTTAATCCAGGGATCCAAGCTCTGGTTCTCACACCTTCCTAACAAGAAATTTCTCCCCTGAGCCATCTCTCCATCCATCTATTTTAAATATCTTATAAGCCACATACATTCCTGTATATTTTAATTTTAAACATCTTATGCCTCTGAAAAACTAATTATTATTTTCTACAACCATTATCCACTTCAATTTACCCACATATCTATCCTCTACTACTCTTTATTCTGAAGAATTCTGAATTTATACAAGAAATACAGAGAAGTAGTTGCAATATTTTTGAGTCTAGAACCCCTAACTCTTTACCTTAGCACTTTGTTACATTTGAAAGTCAGAAAAATATATAAGGAATACTGTGTATAAATATATCTAATGAAGTGGGCAGGAAAGTATAATCAATAAGGTATCATGCTCTGAAAGCAAGAGTCACAAATGAGAACTTTTAAAAAGCAAATGTTAGGCTTTTAATGAGTTGGAGACATAATGCCAAGTTACATTCACCATTTGGTAGTGTGCTTAGCAGGAACAAAATCTACTTAATGTTGAATGAACAAGAATGCAACTGGTCTCATATAATTAGGAGGTCACAAGGCCATGCTTGTTATTACTGGCATTGCCATAGCCAGAAGCTGTGTGACTCCAAGTGATGGTTTGCCTGAAGAAATAAGCCAGGAATGTGTGTGCTTTTGGTTGGGGGTACTGAGTAATCCCAGCTGTAAGGCCTCCAGGAAGGAGACCAAAACTCAAGTCACATTGCTCATGGCGGATTCAGTAGGCTCAGGAAGTGGAGTTGATCTCCATTCAGCTTATTGCTCTCCAGAGTTTGACTTGGGGGCCTATCTATGATATGATGTGTTTATATCCAGTTGGAGACACTAGCAAAACACAACTGGATATAAACATATCACATCATAGATAGAATCATAATCACTCCCAAAGAATATCCGTTTTTAAACAGATAACGACCTGTATAGATAAACTTGAGTTGTCACACAAAAGGATTTTTATTCCTAGTACTGAGCTACCCAAAAGCAAAGACTGGTAGCATTGCTTATTTCAAAATTGTTATGCTCCCCAATGTTACATTTGGATCAATGGGCACAGAATCCCCTATTCTAGGGCATCTTTCCCCAAACATATTTGGTGAGTAATTATGTTTGAGAAAAAAAATAAAAGAGTTTATCTAGCCATGATACATTCACACATATGCCTGAAAATACCTCAGTATTGCAATATTTATCTGTAGAAAATGTTGCTTTAATGCTCTGGGTGTGGTTTGCTGCACTTTGCCACTGCACAAAGGGCACTAAAGAATGAACATGGAAGCCTTTGATTTCTTGCTACTCTTCCATTTCAGCCTGTGACTCAATGAATACATTTGCTTTGTGAGTTTTACAGATAAAACAGATTCAACATTCTTGTGAACCAGTTGGTTTTCTTCCCCCATTTATTAATGATATGCTGAACCCCATCTAATCAGCTTGTACATGAAATCTCTTATTCCATGCAAATGTTGGTGAGCAAGGATCTGTCTTCAGTGAAAATCCATCCCACTGTTGAAGGATCAGCCCCGATACATGTATCACGTTCTTTTCAACATAGAAACAATATATCACAAAATTCTACAGAACACTAAATTTGGTCACCTTCTAAAACAAAGACTGAACCATCAAGAGGGCAAAAAGCTGATTTTGTTGATGTTTTTGTTTATCATTTAAGGCACACCAATTTGTTACCTATGTTTTGCCAGAATTGATAAGAATCTAGAACTATAAATCTACTCTGGCCATAACGATGACACTTCTCCTCTATTAGTAAATATCTTTTTTTTCTCTACTAGAATTGCTTTCCTCGGGTAAATTCTAGCTGAGATTTCCAGAAGGGTAAAAAGCTAACTGGAACTGGGCATTTTGCCCAAATAAATCTGATCCTAGCTCTATAAACGAAGCAAAAGGGAACCAGAAAATCTTTGACAAAAATTGTTGATAACTGACTAAAAATTGCGAAAGGAAACAGAAAACACAGAAAGCTAGAAACTTAAGAGTCTTTAGGCAAAAGAAACCCAGGGAAGAACCCAAGTATGACACAATTAACACAATGTTTTCTCTAATCCTGAGAAAAAGAATTAAAATACATGTGACGGTAGAACACCCTTTGCTCTCCACAACTCCTAAGTGAGAAGTCTCTGACCAACTAAATTACAGAAGGAAAAGGGAAACCTTGGATGGAGCTGAACCTCCCTCAGTTTTTAGTAACACCAGGAAGCTGACTCTACATCTGTACAATACTCCCTTCTCACATGTTAACTGCAGGTCCTAGGACCATCTGTTTCATGAAACTCCTTGGAGTAAGTCAGACCTTTCTGAATCCAACTTCTTCAATAATATCTTCCCATATAGCAAAGCATGTGTGTACTTTATGCCAATTTATTTTAAGATTTTAAGAAATATCTATAGAAAGCTGTATTATTCATTTCCTCTGGGTAGATTTCAATCATCTAATGGCTTACCAAGATTGTAATTACAAGTAGCCACTTTTAGTAAAGCAGAGAGGAAACACAATGTCCTCAGATCTTGTGGAGATTTTCCTATTTTCTAGGATAATGTTGAAAATAAAACCAATCCTCCAAATTATTAAAGCCCTTATCCAATCAACTCCTCTTACTGAAAAGATTTGCTGACTCCCTTCCTCCTTTTTGTGTGTTTACTGATAGCCTACAGTGCCTTCTTCAAAAGTAGTTGGGAGTCATTTCTTAAACTAAAGCAGCACAAACCCAGTGAGCTGAAATGGTACTACTGAGCTCTCAAACTGCAGGTTACCCTTGCCCATAAAGCACAATGAAGTGACTCCATGTCGTGGTAAGTTATCAAATTATGGAAAGAACATTGCAGAGATTAAAATGTTGCATAAGAGAAAGGGGGAAGCATGAGTCAGGGATTTGGAAACTATGAGTCAGAATACAGGGAAGGAGCCAAACCCAGAGAACAAAGACCTAAAGGCCTAAGCAAGAGCCTAAGGGACACCAGCGAATGGACACCGTCCCTATATTAGCTATGCAACAATGTCAGATTTGCATGGCCACTGACTGTGGGCCAGCCTGATAGAGAACTCACCAAAGATTATTATACTGAATTATAAGCATCAAGAAGAGGGAGAGCTACAATTTTATAAACCACAAAGAAGGAGATGTAGACCTATGTGTGTGTGTGTGTGTCTGTGTGTGTGTGTGTGTGTGTGTGTGTGTGTGTGTGTGTATGAAAATCACTAAATAATGCCCTTAGCTATTATCAATATTTCAGAGTGATTAAAAGTGATGTAAGATTTTAGGAAGTCGATTCTTTAAGAGATATTTGCTATGGTGTTCAATACAAACCCTCTAATTTTACATTCAAATCTTTGAATTTTGCTAATTTATGAGCAGAGTTTGCTAAACACAACACCAGGTTTCTCACATACATCCCCTGGAGCCATGCTGACTTCAGAACTCTTGCCATTCTCTGCAGTCCCTGGGTCTCTTTCTGTGGGGCCTGGCTTCTAAGAGTCAGCTTTCTCCCCCCACCAGCTTGTCACCTTCAAATTGCCCCTCAGAACCTGCCCTCTCTGCAAAGCTTCTGCTCACTCTGAGTGAGGCAGTCAGTTCATGAAACTCCTGTGACTTGGTTAACTGCTCTACCTTGTTCCCAGTCAGAGGCAAATTGTTGATTCTGCTGTACTCCTCAGGCCTTACCTTTTATTCTGGCTTGTGAGTTTTACTTTCATAATCTAAAACACTGGTCCCACTCTCTGTGAACTCTGAAAACCAATTCCTAGGAAACAGTAATGATTCATTCATCCATTATTTGGGTAAACATTTACTGAAAACTCATTCCATTTGTTCCCAGTCAGAAAAAAAAGGCAAATTGTTAAAAACAAAACAAAAATTCTCCCACATTGTTGTGCAGACTCCTCAACCCTGGAAATCCTTTTATTCTGGCATATTGTGATGTTTAGCCTTATTTATAATAGCCAGAAGCTGGAAAGAAACCCAATCTTAAAAACACAATGGTCCCAATGACTCAAATGGTTGTGAACTCTGAAAACCAATAGATGCCTAGAACAAATGAAACAGTATGGATGATTCATTCATCCATTATTTGAGTAAACATTTACTGAGCAAAACATCCATTCCATTTACATGGACTGCTGGACTGACAGGAAGCAGGCACCAAAAAATGAGCTTAACTGTCAGAGAACAAATAATAATAAGGAAGGGGGGGGGGGGGATGTTTGCCCGGAAACCGGGAAAGGGAATAACACTCGAAATGTATATAAGAAATACTCAAGTTAAAAAAAAATAAAAAATAAAAAAAAAAAAAAAAAATCCTTTCCCCAGAGTACTTGTTCCTAGATTCTCAAGAAAACATGGCTGACCTGAGTCATTTTCCTGTCAAATAAAGCAAGGCATTGCCCACGCAGATGTAGGGAATTAATTTTACCTAGGCAAAGGCAATGACCGTGCTGCAGTAGCTTAGTGAGCAACGGCTCATACCGCACCTTCTGATAATAGAAAGAGAAGCACATGTAAGTAGAAAAGGCACACAAGAGAGTTTATAGAGTTTATAGATATATGGTGTCTTAATATGACTTTGTGTGGGTGTATAAACTAGCAATAATGGGTCTTCAAAATTGTGGCATTTAAATAGATACTGTAAGTAAAGACAGCCCACGGACATTCAGTCTGTTGATATTCTTATACATTAAACAACCTGCTAAACGTGGGGGCTCCGGAGAATGACTAGTCTATACTGTAGTCAGAGCAGCTATAAACAGAAAGGTAGATGAAGCTGCTTTTAGCATTTATAAGTTCTGGTGAATGGAAAGTATCTCTCACCAGTTAATGGCCACTTACTAGTGATAGCGGTGCATCCCATCTCAGCTTTCTTTTGCTTTAGGTAAAGAAGAGAAAACAATGTAGTTGGAGTGGCAGTAGTGGTAGAATTTGGGGCTCTGCTTTTATTAAATTACTGTAACTCACCAAATATTTTTGTTAAATAATTCCTTTTAGAAGCTAAATAGAGCAGACTTTTAGGAAGGAGCTGTGCAGGTTTTTATGCTTAAAACCTATTTAATGATAAATTGATCCCAGTGGAAATATTAGTCTGTTTATCAAAAACGCTCCAAACAAATGATGGGAAAGTAGGAAGGAAATTGCAGGATATCAGGAACATGATTGGGTGGGGGCAGTTTGCATATAGTGGTTGCAAAAAGAAAAGCCTCGGTCACTGGCCAGGCCTCCCGCATCAGTGCCAAGCGGCCCAAGTCCTTGATCTCCAGCCAGCATGGACAGAGGGATTTTTGCCTCAGCTGAATCTCTCAGGGTTGTATCTCTCAGGGCTGTTATCACTGCAAATGTTGGCAAATGTTCCTGACATAAAACAATAGGAATTCTGCTGTCATTTCTGCATTAGCGAGTTATAAAGCTCCAAAGAATCCCCAGTAGAAAGGTTTTCATCAAGTGCATTTGAGAAAATAATGAGGCATGAAAGGCAGCAGTAACTTCCCAGCAGGGTTGCTGCTCCAGGGCCTTGCACCTAGAAAGGTCACTTTGTGGTAAATTGGAAAATAGCATTGCAGTAATAGTGTTACTACACCATTGTTGTTTCAGAACAACAACAAAATCCTTAGTTAAAAGTTTAAAATCAGGTTCAAAGAACTACATGTCAAAGAAAGTCTTACTAGGTTATTGTCCAGTGAACAGCTGTACTATATCTGAGTATTCTCGTGCTCTTCCCCTCTTCTTTTTGAAAGAATGGATCTTCTTATTACTTGTATGCCCAGATAAATAGAATGGTTATCTCAGAATAACCTTACTAAAATCAACTGCTTACCTTGTGGCATTGCTTAGCCTAAGTGGAACAATTCAATTCTCCTTAAAATCACATAAAAGGAAAATTACACAAAGAGCATTCTCTGCTTTAGATGGGAACAGAAGGCATAGTTAATTCTTGTTGCTGGAGGCTCTTATTTTAATTGATTACTGACCCACTTCCCTAGTCTCCCACAGTAATGATCTAAGATGCCTCTTCTCTGTCCTCAGAAAGTCTGCCTTGGTTCCATGCAGAATGAATTGGTCATCTAGAAAGTGCACATTTTGTGATGCTTTTAACCTTCTTTTCTAGAACTTGCCTCCAACAGAAGACACATGTAGCAATTACTCCTAAAAGTAAAATGTCTTGGGGAAATATGCATTTTTAACTTACACAAATGTATCTCTCCTAGAAGAATATGATCCGATTGATGCTTTTCATTTTGAGGTTCATAATAAAAACGTTATGCATGCGTGCTGCTATTCCCATTTTACTTCTACTTTCGAGATACTACTAAGACTAGGCTTGAACTTCCTCTGCAGCTCAGGCAAAACTTAAATTGGAGATCCTCCCAAGTAGCTGTTGTTTATTATCATAGGTCTATCCCTGTCTAATGAATGTATAAAAAACTCTTGGGAAAGGCCCTGTGCCTACTCATAAAGTGATGGGTGATAGCTATAAGGAAAAAGACTTGGGTGTAGCTGAAGGCAGCTAAAGGTGCCAGAGAGACGTGAAAATTGTTAGCATCTCTTAAACCTCAGGTATACACTCTGGAAGCTCTGAAATTATTTTATAGGCATTTGAAATATCTTTTTCATTTTAAATATCTCTAATATAATGTACGATAATACTTGTTAAGAATAAAGTAAAATTCAGTTAAAGAAAACTGAAACAAAAATAAAGAGCACCTCCATGTCTTCACAAGCAACTAGAACTCTTTCTCTGTTGTATGTCTTTCCCAGACATTGATGAGTGCACCTCAGGGACCCACAATTGTAGATTGGACCAAGTGTGCATCAATTTACGTGGTTCCTTCACATGCCACTGTCTTCCTGGGTATCAGAAGCGAGGCGAGCAGTGTGTGGGTAAGTCCCTCAGTCCAATATTAAGAATTTTGTCTTGAGAATGTTTTAGCATCAAAGCAAAGTCCTCCTACTTGATTGAACAATGATATAACATGTCTTCCTCTAATGAATACCAACATAGTTCCTCATAGCAAGAGGAACTTTAAGGTTGAAACTGTACTGAATGCTAAAGTTCTATAGACTAAATGAAAGCAAAACTCTGGTCTGAATGGAACCATAAAGACAACTAAGAACTACATTTTAAATTAGGAATTGTGCTGCTATCATACTGGTGATGAAAGCTTCATTTTCTACTGCACAGCAGAACATGGTACATGTAACAAATGCTGAGGTCAAATGTCCCCTGTACCATTAAGTCGTCTGAGTCCATGATTACTTAAGTGCACCTTGTTCATTTGTCCTGTTGAGATGGCATTAGTCCCAACTCAGGAGCTAGCTCAACGATGGCAGTGCTCATGAAATGTATGGTCTTGTGCTATTCGGCTGGCTGGAATCATCAGGCAGTAAAGTTAACAGAATCTAAAACAGAGGTCCTCACCCTTCCTATTGCTGCGGCCCTTTAATACAATTCCTCATGTTGTGGTGACTCCCAACCATAAAACTACTTTTTCTACTTCATAACTGTAATTTTGCTACTGTTATGAATCATAATGTAAATATCTGACATGCAAGATATTTGATAGGCAACCCCAAATGCAAATGCCCCTCCCTGAGGTCTGGGGCCATATCAGCTTGTGTCACTGTTGCTGCCACAGTCCTCACACGGTATCTAGTACATGTGGTTGCTGACCTGTATGCATTCTGAATCAATGGAAGAATACGGTTGGAGGAGGCCAGCTGGCATGCACTGAAGTAAAACAGAACTGTGGCTCAATCAAGAGTCTCAGCAGAAGATATGAAACTGTGATTGGCTCCCTTTGCCCATCTGTTTGCATACCTAACCTCTTACCACAGACCAGTGCAAAGGCCAGACTTTCTCTTAGGAAAAAGTGAGGGTTTGGGGACAGGCAGTCAGCACCAACTTCCACCTGAGAACGTAAGCTGTTGACACAAGTATGTCAGCGCTAACGTCCTCGTGGACCCTGGCTGGCTCTTCCAGATTCCTATCTGATCATGTGTGTGCCAACCATGCCCTAGCCTACAGAGGTAATCCACTTTGTTCAGTAGATCATAAAGGCACTTTCTTATCAGTTACATTGCATCAACACCCTCCTTCCCAAAGGCAGCTACACCAGAGCTTCTCCTCAGTGGTTATAATTCTGTACATATGTCTATGCAGATTCATAGCAGAACAATGACTCACTCCTCTCCAAACCCTATTCCACTATCAAATCCTACATCAGAGCCACCTCCCCTAGAAGCCATGCTCTATTCAAATCTAATTAGTCTCTCCTTCCTCATCAAGTTAAGATGAAATAGAACCCTTTTAGAAATGTTCAATCAGTTGTAGTCTGATACTTCTGTAAAATATAATAAAAATGTTGTGTTGGTTTCAACTGCCATGGCTAAACACGCACTCTGAGTTTCTGTATGCATTATGGATGGATCCTATACTCCATTGACCACTGCAATGAACAGCCCATTTTGAGCAACTCAGTGCTCTCTCTGTCTCTTGTACACCTTTCTGCTATTGATATTTAAACTCTGAAGAGTAACATAATTTATGCCTGTATTGCATGACAGACAGATGCCGAATATATGTGCAGACTATACAACCTCGGTGCCAAGAGCAATGCTGTAAAACAAATGTGTGCTAGTTGAAGAGACAGGCACCACTGAGTCATCTATGTGCACTGAGAGCTGGCTGTGTGCCAGGCACAGTTCTAGATGCTGAGATACTAGACTGGGCAAACTTTACAGAATCATTGCACTGAAGGTGCTATTAGAAAACATCACTCATACATAATGACTAATGATAGTGGCACCTGCCTATTCCATACAAGAAGCACTATAAGCAATAATGTAAGGTTTCTATGTATCAAATAAGTCATTGAGCACGTACACTGCTAATCCTTGTTCTCTGCATTAAGCATATGGCAGTGAGCAGACAAATATCCTTCACCTCTACCTCGAGGGAAAGGGGCAGCTCTTGTTTGCCACAGACAACAGTGAGAGACAGAGAAGCAAATAAACACTATCTCAATATTAAGTAACAACAGGGGCTATAAGAAAGTCTAAGGTAGCATACGCTATCATATATGCATGAAAGAGGTGGCCTCCCCAAGGGAGGGCCATGAAGCAGATACAAAGGGCTATGCAGAAGCCTCTCACTGGTTGTTTCAGTGTGCTCATAAAAGAAAAACAGTGTGCGTCTTTCTACTAATACCTCCCACTGCAATGTCTGCTATGCCCCAGATACATTGCCTGCTCTGCACCATGCAAACTTTCCAGCCCTTCTACCACACGGAAGAAGAATGAAAGCTTCAGAAACCAAGACAGCAAATTGCCAGATCAGAGATTCAAACTTAGCTTCACTTCAGGCCATTTGAGCACACTATTGCTAAAACAGCAGCACGGTTTCATCCTTTGTCTTTTAAATCATGAGATAATATCACTTTATGTGCTGACTTGTGAAAAATCATCCTATTACAGTGCACATGCTATGCTGGAGATACCACAGAGTGTAGTTGTGAAGTAATGACATTTTATTATGCTTCTAAGAGGGTATATCCCTGCAAGTTCTCAGATGAATATTTTATAGTTGGAAATATTTATCAAAAGACACACGATAGAACACTTCATCCAAACATCAGGACATTCTCAGAAGATAACTTGTGTAGCATCCTTTCCTTTCATGATGTTCTTTTATTTGACGCTCTCAAAACTTCCTAAGACACTCATGGCAGGCCTTCCTATCACGCTCTGGACATCAAGACACAAATGTTTAAACAGCAAAGCAGCAGTCACCCGCTGATCCCAGCTACATCTCTTAACTACGTGCTGCACCCCTTCATTCTTTTCCTCATTTTAATTAAGTTTTTATGCACCATGTCGACCTCCTCATGTGTGTGTGGAATGGTTTTAATTACTCTCCTCTCTTTACATCTCAAGTCCCTTATTTACTGATGGCATGAGTGTGACATTGGTGTTTGTTCTTAATGTCTTGCTAATGAACAAAGTATATTTAAAACACATATTCCTAATTTTAAGAGAAAGGGTAAACAAGAGAGACTGAGGAAGGGAGAGCAGAAGGTTATTTTTAACTCAAGGTCTTCCTGAGATGTGGTATCTACATTATCTCCACTGAGAATTTGCTAAGACACCATCTTGGTTATATTTTTGTTGTTGTGTGTTTGGTTTTTTTTGTTTGTTTGGTTTTTGTTTTTGCTAGTTTGGTTTGGTTTTGCTTATTTCAAGACAGGTTTTCACTATGTAGCTCTGGCTATCATGGAACTTCCTTTGTGGACCAGCCTAGCCTCAGATTTCTAGATACCCACCCATCACTGCCTTCCCTATGCTGGAATTAAAGGCATGCACCACTATGCCCAGCTAACAACTTGGTTCTGTGTCTGTGTCATCTACTTAGATATAGATGAGTGCTCAGTGCCTCCATACTGCCACCAAGGATGTGTGAACACCCCGGGTTCCTTCTACTGCCAGTGCAATCCCGGGTTTCAGCTGGCAGCAAACAACTACACTTGTGTGGGTAAGTCTTATGAGAATTGCTGTCTCGACTGACCAGCTTCTGCCTCCAGGAAAAGAAAGCCTCCTGGCTTGCTGGACTGTTTCTGGTATTCTGTGCTCCTGCGCGAACTGGTTTTCATCAGCTGCCCTGGGGGGAATAAAGCTGAAAAGACAATAGCTAATCTGTTTCTTAAAACACAACATATGGGAATGGAAAACATTTTAACTTTGGTTCCAGTCCTCTTTGGGTGGATCAAAAAAATGGAACTATAGATATATAGATACACAAACTTCAATTAGTCAACTGTGTGTGACAGGGTGCTGGGGAGGCCGAAGGGTTGCTGGAAGTTCAAATGAATAAATTTCCCACCAGCAGTGCACATGGCTCTTCCCTTTCAGAGTGCAGAGTCATGGCTGACACATGATTGCAAGACTGGCACAATCTGGAAGGAATCTAGTGCAGGAAGGGAAAATGCCTTTCCAAAGTATTTTCTATGTGTTGGAACACAGCAAGACTCTGTATGAGTCTCAGAGGCTTATGCTATAATTGTCAAAGAATTTAACAGAAACCATTTAAAAAGTAATAAATAGTCCAGATAACTCTTTACCACTGTATGCTGAGAGACCATATGAGTCCAAATGTCTAATAACAATCATTTATGGGCTTGGCATTTTGAATCTGAACAATATAAGAAAATAGATGCTGTAAGATATGTTTATGAGAAGCATTAAATTCTTTGTGGGTAGATTTATCAAATATCAAACTATCACTCCTAGAAAATATGTGTTGTGGTACTTCTAAAAGAAATGTGTGATGGACCTTTGAAGTTGTTCCAACAACTGTGAAACTCAGCTGTGAAACTGAATGTTCTCCGTTGTGTTTGTACGGTGAGGGAACTACTTATCGTCAGTTGGTCTAGGCACAAAAGAGCAAGGCTGAGCTCAAAATTGTCCAGCTACACAGACACAGACACATATGTAGATTTAAAATCTTTCCTTGCAGATATAAATGAATGTGATGCCAGCAACCAGTGTGCCCAGCAATGCTACAACATTCTTGGCTCATTCATCTGTCAGTGCAACCAAGGATATGAACTGAGCAGTGACAGACTCAACTGTGAAGGTAACAAGCTCTCCAAGTATCTTACAGCAAAGGGCCCTTTGACAACTTTATCAATATCCTCTTACCTGATCATTTTCTGATGAAAACAAAATCCTGTTCTTGAAATGTTATAACAACAGTTCAGAGAAAACCTTGACTTTTGAGTCTATTACTAGAAAAGATAAGGGATGCGTCAAGTAGCTGGAACACAAGATGCAGGCTAAGTATGCCTTTATTCTCAAAGTGTGCCCAGTGGCAACCTCTGTTGGGAACGTGTGAGAAACTGAGAATCTCAGATCCCAACCAACATTTCCCAAGACAGAATCTGCACATTTGGGTTTACAAAGAGCTGAGAATTTGGTAATGACCAAGAGACCTGGCCCCTAGCTGGCTTAAATATGTGTTTAAAAAAGTCTGAGTTGCAGTTTACAATGAGGAGAAAGACAGACACTAAGTGGAATGGGTTGGTTACCTTCATAATCCCACACATATGCTCATTTTGGGTAATTCTGGGTGCTTAAGGCATCATAAAGAAGATCCCATCCACATTTGATGTTCATGTCTCCCTCATGAGTCTGACCATGATTATTTGGGACCACGTAGGTCATAATCCATCCAAAGAAATCTCAAACCATGTAATTCTGTTTAAAACCATAAGGGACCAGCTCAGGAGTACTGCCTCTGCCTTGCTTAGCAAACTATAGGATTTGTCATTAATTCTGAAATGCAAGTGACTATTCCCTAGGAGGACATATCATGCCAAGATGTCAGCTCTGCAAAACTGCACAGGGATGGAAGTTCAAAGTTCAGGAGAGCTCAGCAGCAGAGTCCCACCATTACTGAACAGACAAACAAAAACCTGCTACCTGAGTAGGTCTGCAGAACCCAAAGTGAATTGTGTCTGGCATGATCCCACTTAGCTTCAGTGAAAACTGCTGTAAAAAAAAAACCTATGCAGGCTTGGAGGCAGAGAGGGGGGCAGATGCTGCTGCAGCAGCTAGCCCTGGCATTTCAGAGTCTTGCATTTCTTCTATGTTAGAGTTTTTACTGTTTTGAAAAGTTTCTCAGCTCTATGTCCATGCTTTTCTCTGGCTCTACAGACATCGATGAATGCAGAACCTCAAGCTACCTGTGCCAGTATCAATGTGTCAATGAACCTGGGAAGTTCTCATGTATGTGCCCTCAGGGTTACCAAGTGGTGCGAAGCAGAACCTGTCAGGGTAAGCTCGATGTTCTCATTAGGTGAAGTGTCTGCAGCTAGCTGAGAGGAATGTGAGGAGACTTGCAGGATTCAGACATTTATTTTCCCACCTTGACTGCACAGTTTGAGCTCCTGATTCACAGGGTAACAGATCATTTTGTGAAAGAGAGACTCAATGGCAACCCTGATTTTCTTCAAGCTTTAAAGTAACTTCCTTTCAAAAAATGTAATTTAAGCAAATTTTATATCTTGTAATATCTTAAAATCTAGGGAACTATACCTTCAAATAATCTACCAAAAATCAATCATTAAAATATTTTGCTGAGGTTTGCATTTAGACCCGAATGCAAGAAGAACCCTCAAAATCTCTGAAACATCAAACTTAAGAATTCTGTACACTTAAAGGGACATAGCGGGTCTTGCTATATAACTCAAGCTGGTCTCAGATTTGTAGTGCTTCAGCCTGTCTCCTAAGTGCTAAAGGCATATGTCATCACTCCCAGCCAAATAAGGCAGAATTTTAGGTGTCAAAAAAACAAAACTCATCCTTATGGATATTAAAATATGTTTGAACAACTCAAGAAAAGCAAGTATTGATCTAATAATGTCTAATAACAAGGTCCTAGTTTTAAAATAAATGCTCAGATGGTCCTTGAATCTTCATATAAGTAGAAGAAAGAGCTCTCTACAAAATATAATTGAATCTGACAGGAAGATGGCAAAGTATGCACCCTCCTCCCCTAATCTTCAATGCTGTATTAATGGGGGAAGATTGGCAAATATGGACAAAAATCCCTAGATAATCCCAGAAAATCTAATATAAACCCATTACAGAAAAGAGTGGGAAAAAAAAACTGTGACTGAACCCAGTGACAGAAAACCTACTTGAATCTAACTCTACTGCATTCTCTCTGTATAGCTTGAACAAATAAACAGAATTCTCTAAACCTTGGCTCTCCCTTTTGAAAAGAGAAAGTGTGGAAATGAAGCAAAAGAACACATGAAATGATTTACAGTTCACAATGTTTTGATGGAATTTACTTAGCAATGTAAATGAGCAATAGCAAATCTCTAGAGAGTCCTTTTTACCTGAAATTAGAAAGATATACACGAGGACAGGAAAGATCTTATTTTTATAAGAACAAGACCAAGGGCATGTTGATTCTTAAACTAACATCACAGTTTCATGGAGGGAGTTATGAACTCAGGACATCCAAGACCTGGGGCTTTGTGGTAGATGAACAGTCTCTAGCCAGTAGGTATAAGCACAATCAGAATGTCATTGGTAGCACAATGAACATCTTTATAACCCTTTCCAGGTTACTAGAAACTCTGTGAATCTTAATTGTGGGAAAACATTGCATGCCAATGATCTCACTGAACCCTGATTGAGAAATGAATATTACATGCAGGAAAATATTAGCAAGTCAAATAGTTTAACCAATTCCCCTGAAATCATTCAAGTAAATATCTGTGTTTCTAATTACAAGTGGATTTGATAGTCAGCATAGTTGGATTTAAGTTGATGCATAATAAGATCTTATTTGTCTCAGTTTCATCTTCAGAAATATTTCTGTTATAATTTAAGGTAAAATGTATTGAAATTGTAAGTTCATGAATGTTGTCATATTGAAGACGCACAGAAGCAAAGTATCTTTTTGTCAAAAAGACTTACATTTAAAGCAATGCTTTCCTTTACTGAAACCCTACCTCAGCATAATTTATAAGAACAAAGTAAAATCAAACATATTTGGATTCTTATCTTCTTCTGAGAAGTTCAAATTTTTCTCGTGACTATGAGCTCACAAAAATCAGAGCACTGTGCATATATATCTAGAGAGGGGCAAAGGAAGATATACATACTACACATACATATTGAATATATTTTTAAAGATTTATTTATCTTATGTATATGAGTACACACACTGTATTCAGACACACCAGAAGAGGCATCAGATCCCATTACAGATGGTTGTGAGTCAGCATATGGTTGCTGGGAATTGAACTCAGGACCTCTGGAAGAGCAGTCTGTGCTCTTAACCTCTGACCCATCTCTCCAGCCCCTCATGTTGAATATTTTAATATGTTTTCTTCCTGAAATTTTTTTCCAGAATGAGATAGCTGTTGTAGATCCTAAGTTACTGAACAGTCTGAGGTCATAGCCTCAGATTTCCTCTTGCTGTTGTCTGTCTCTATAGTACAAACCAGTCTTAGGATTCCTCATACTAAGGAATGCCACCTTCACTTTACAAAAAAAAGTGAAAATATTTAATAAATATGTCAATAGTGACTTCCATGGAATTTATATTTTTTCTTTAATCACAGTCAGCCCAAGAATATACTTCCTTTAACTTATTCTTAGAAACTACATAACTTTTCCAGTGTCCTAAATTTTTCTAGAAAAATTTAGCCAGCTGAAAGCTAATAGAATTGCTTTCGTCCAAAGACAAGGCATAAAATTATTCTCACAGTGAGCCACCAACCAAAGATCATACAAAAGCTGCTCTGAGACCCTCCACATACACACACAACATATATCTATCAGAGGGTTGCCACATCTGGCCTTAGTGGAAGAAGATGCACCTAATCCTGTAGATGCCCAGGGTGGAGGGATACCTGAGTGAGACACTCTCTCAAAGGTGAAGGGAAGGGGGATGGAGGAAAGAACCCCACAAGGGGGACTGGGAGTGGGGGCAGCATTTGGGGATGCAAATAAATAAATAAATAAATAAATAAATAAATAAATAAATAAATAAATTTTTAAAACTTATTCTCACAATAGAGCTACTTCTACCATTTTATGAACTTGAACTTATCCCGTGTTTTCCCTCCGTTCCAACCAAGACACCCTCTTCTCCACATAGCTTGTATAAGAAAGGACTGAATTAAGTTAGTATCCATCAATGAAAATTCAGGAGTAGCTGCAGTAGCCCTCCCACCAGGTGTTTATAAGCTAGGGGAGTGCAAACCAACAAAGTAAAACAGAAAGCAGCAAAAGCCCTAGTCAGGCAATATCAGTTATAAAAGTTCAAGAGAGTTTCTATCCCAGCACCCAGCCCATAACTGACTTGAAGCAGTACTAGGAAAATCACTTGAAGAAAGGTAAATTAAGGAATGGAAATAGTTTCTTGTAGAAGGCATGATTCAGAACAGGCTTCTATGAGACAAAAGATAAGCTACTGTTCATATGGAAAGGAGCTGTAATTGTGTAAGAATACAGACATTAAACGCTGCTGGTATTAACATGTAATGCTGTTTGCTCCTTAAAAACTTGTCCTTCAGATGTCATCTGGGAGTCCAATTAGCTGAATCTAGAATCGGTCTCTGTCTAGCCTGGTCTAACCACCACTAGGCTCGTCCCCAAGACTCTTCCCTCACATGGCTGCTCAGTAGACGCTGCCTTTTCCTCATTTCCTCCCACTGTTGCCAGTCTCCTCTCCTTCCATGCAGTCATAAAATACCTTTGCTTCATAACTGCACAGTTCACATTTTCCCTGCATCCTGTGGAGAAGGTACCTCCCAGAGTACCACTGTTGTATGCTGTTACTAAAACTAACTCTCTCTCCTTCCCTCCCTCCTTCCTTCACTCTGTTACCCTCCCTCCCTCCCTCTTTTCCAGGCTTCCCAGACAGCTGCTCTCTCCCGGGATGCTTTCCCCTCCTATGCATGAGAAATCATCTAAACACGCCCTTGGAGACTCACGTGTGACGCCCCTCTTCCGTCCTGGTCCCTAATCCTCCCCCACACAATCAGCTATACCCCTGATCTGTCTTGCCTACCTCCTAATTGCAGTTTAATCTGGAACTCTTGTCGTGTCTGTATTCTCAGCTAGGCTATCAGCTCCTTTGTGACAGCAGATGAATTTTTGTTGGTGTTTCGTTTATTTTCACGTAAGCAAGATCAGTAGTTTGTGTTTGAATTCAGCGGTCATATAACTGGTGAGAGATGAAATACAGTGAGACGCCATGTCTTAGTCCAGTGACTCAGTGGTACCTATTGATATAAATGCAGTAAACGTAGGCCACATCCAGTCTTGTGTCTAAGAGCAAACTGAACAAGCCGGGTGTGGTGGTATACACATGTAATCTTAGATCTTAGGAGGCTAAGGCAGGAGAATTTTGAGCTCAAGACCAGCTTGATTACAAAGAGACTTCCATGCCAGCCCAAGACCCTAGCACCCCCCCAAAAAAAACATAAAAATAAATAAAAGTAAACTAACCACAGTCCAGATTTTCCCCAATACATTTCCATACAAACCAGATTTGCTACTCATACAATTTGCTTATGTCAGTAAACTCTTTGATGCATGATTGCAGATATAAATGAATGTGAGACCACCAATGAATGCCGAGAAGATGAAATGTGCTGGAATTACCATGGTGGCTTCCGCTGTTACCCACAAAACCCATGTCAAGATCCCTATGTTCTAACGTCAGAAAAGTAAGAGACATTAGAACCTCTATTTTGTCTTTTTTATTATTTTTTTTTCCGGAGCTGAGGACCGAACCCAGGGCCTTGCGCTTGCTAGGCAAGTGTTCTACCACTGAGCTAAATCCCCAACCCCTAAACCTCTAAACATAAGTATTTTCTGGTCTTTCTGAGCCAAACGAGTGACTGCTTCTGTGTTTGCCCCTGCAGCCGATGCGTTTGCCCGGTCTCAAACACCATGTGCCGAGACGTGCCCCAGTCTATAGTCTACAAATACATGAGCATCCGATCTGACAGGTCCGTGCCATCAGACATCTTCCAGATACAGGCAACAACGATTTATGCAAACACCATTAATACTTTTCGGATTAAATCTGGAAATGAAAATGGAGAGTTCTACCTACGAGTAAGTATGCTTCGGTAGCCCTAGCTGCTGAGAACGTGGCCATTTGCTGTGTGCACTCACAGAGAGATTAAGCTAAAACCTACAGAGCTTCATGTGTAAGCCCTGTGCCCAGCTGTCTGGAGTATATGTGGTAATCCTAACAGATGTTAAAAGAAGAGTGAGATTCTGAAGGATTAAGTAGTCTCCTAAAAGCCATCCAGATTCTGGGCCATTAGAAGCCAATAAAGCCATGGTATGGTTCCCAAACACAAGCATACTCCGAACAGGGACTGCAGACACATGCTGTTCAACTGAAACACTCTGAAAGCTTTTCTTATGATAAAGTTTATAGATTGCTCTGATGTTGACATATTTATCTTGTACCTTGATACATTAACTACCTTCTTGCTCCAGAGTAACAGCCATTTCTTTTCCAGAAAATTAGAAATGATTAATTTCTGAAGAGAAAAATTCAACTCAAACTCGATTATTTTTATTTTTCCTAATAGAAAAGAATAGGTTTCATTGACATATATGATAGTTTAAACTTGAGCCATTCTATCTGCCTCTACGTGAGTTTTACACAATTTAGTAACTCCACGAGAGCACAACAGGCTCATTTAAAAGGCTTCTTAACGCTTACTTTCTGCTTGAACTTTTATCCATTATTTAAGAAAATAAAAGCTCCTTAACCTAACCAACATGCAATTGGATGAAGTATCAGCATGGTTTGTTCTCTATAGCAAACATGACATTTTAAATTTTATTTTTATTTGTATCTGCTTTTTTATTGTAGACCTGAGTTCCTTGTTGACTTTATTTTTTGTGGCACATATCCAGTCTGTATGTTGTGGAAAAAATACAATTCTTGTTTCACTACAAAAATTTGTAGTAATATCTTCTCATAAGACAATGAGATTCAATGAAAAAAATTTAACTATCAATTTTTGTTTCATTAAAAATGAAATTATAATGTCAGAAATTTCAAAACCTAATGAATTCACATTAGTATGATATTTTAAACTAATTTTTTTGTTTTGGAATCTACTAAATCAACCAATTCTCTGTAATACCGCATATCATCCTGAATGCAATTCTATGGGAGTAATGTAAGCTCATGCTCTTTCGATCTCTTTTTTAATGTGCTGCAATATTGTTTGTTTTTTATTGGATTTTTTAATTTACATTTCAAATGTTATTCCCTTTCCCAGATTCCCCTCCATAAACCCCCTATCCCATCCCCTACCTCCTCCTTCTATGATGGTGCTCCCCAACCCACCCACCCACTCCTTCCCACTTTCCCGCTTTCACATTCCCCTACACTGGGGCATCGAGCCTTGGCAAAACCAAGGGCTTCTCCTCCCACAGATGCCAAACAAGGCCGTCCTCCACTACATATGCATGGCTCTGTCCATGTGTACTCTTTGGATGGTGGTTTAGTCCCTGAGAGCTCTGGTTGGTTGTTATTGTTCTAATGGGGTTACAAACCCCTTCAGCTCCTTCAATCCTTTCTCTAACTCCTCCATTGGGGACCCTGCTCTCAGTCCAATACATAGGCTGGGAGCATCCACCTCTGTATTTGTAAGGCTCTGGCAGATCCTCTCTGCAGACAGGTATATCAGGCTCCTGTAAGGATGCACGTCTTAGTATGGGCAATAGTGTCTGGGTTTGGTGTCTATAAATGAGATGGATTCCCAGGAGTGGTAGTCTCTGGAGTGCCTTTTTGTCAGTCTCTGATCCAAACTTTATCTCCACATTTCAACCTGTAAATATTTTTGTTCCCCTTCTTGAGCTTCATGTGGTTTGTGGGTTGTATCTAGAATAGTCCGAGTTTTGAGACTAATAATCACTTATCAGTGAGTGCATAGTATGTGTGGGGTTTTTGTTTGTTTGTTCGTTATGTGTGTTTTGTGTGTGTGTGTGTGTGTGTGTGTGTGTGTGTGTGTGTGTGTGTGTGTGTGTGTGTTGTGATTGGGTTACCTCACTCAGAATGATATTTTCTAGTTCAATCCATTTGCCTATAAATTTCATGAAGTAATTGTTTTTGATAGCTGAGTAGTACTCCATTGTGTAAATGCACCACATTTTCTGTACCCATTCCTCTGTTGAGGGACATATGGGTTATTTCCAGCTTCTGGCTATTATAAGTAAGGCTGCTATGTACATAGTGGAGCATGTGTCCTTGTTATATGTTGGAGCATCTTTTAGGTATATGACCAGGAATAGTATAGCTGGATCCTCAGGAAGTCTATGTCCAATTTTCTGAGGACATACCAGACTGATTTCCAGAGTGGTTGTACTAGCTTAGAATCCCACCAACAATGGAGGAATGCCATTCTGACTTGTGGGAGGTAGAATCTCAGGGTTGTTTTGATTTGCATTTCCCTGATGACTAAGGGTGTTGAACATTTCTTTAGGTACTTCTCAGACATTTGATATCCTCAGCTGAGAATTCTTTGTTTAGCTCCATTTCCCAGTTTTTATTAGGGTTATTTGATTCTCTGGAGTCTAACATCTTGAGTTCTTGTATATATTGGATTTTAGTCCTCTATCAGATGTAGGATTGGTAAAGATCTTTTCCCAATCTGTTGGTTGCAGATTTGTCCTAATGAAGGTTTCCTTTGCCTTACAGAAGCTTTTCAATTCTATGAGGTCCCATTTGTCATTTCTTGATCTTAGAGCATAAGTCATTGGTGTTCTGCTCAGTGAATTTTCTCTAGTGCCCATGTGTTCAAGGCTCTTTTCCACTTTTTCTTCTGTTAGTTTGAGTGTATCTGGTTTGATGTGGAGGTCCTTGATCCACTTGGACTTAAACTTTGTACAGGGTGATAAGAATGGATCAATTTGCATTCTTCTACATGCTGACCTCCAGTTGAACCAGCACCATTTGTTGAAAATGCTATCTTTTTTCCACTGGATGGTTTTAGCTCCTTTGTCAAAGATCAAGTGACCATAGGTGTGTGGGTTCATTTCTGGATCTTCAATTCTATTCTTTTGATCTACCTGCCTGTCTCTGTACCAATACCACACAGTTTTTAACACTATTGCTCTATAATACAGTTTGAGGTCAGGGATGGTGATTCCCTCATAAGTTCTTTTATTATTGAGAATAGTTTTAGCTCTCCTGGGTTTTTGTTATTCTAAATGAATTTGCAAATTGTTCTTTCTAAATCTATGAAGAATTAAGTTGGAATTTTCATGGGGATTGCATTGGATCTGTAGATTGCTTTTGGCAAGATGGCCATATTATAAATATTAATCCTGCCAATCCATGAACATGGAAGATCTTTTCATTCTGTAATTTTTTTCAATTTCTTTCTTCAGAGACTTGAAGTTCTTGTCATACAGATCTGTCACTTGCTTGGTTAGAGTCACACCGAAGTATTTTATATAATTTGTGACTATTGTGAAGGATGTTGTTTCCCTAATTTCTTTCTTAGCCTATTTATCCTTTGAGTAGAGGAAGGCTACTGATTTGTTTGAGTTAATTTTATATCCATCTGCTTTGCTCATGTTGTTTATCAGGTTTAGGAGTTCTCTGGTGGAATCTTTGGGGTCATCTAACTATACTATCACATCATCTGCAAACATGATATTTTGACTTTTTCCTTTCCAATTTGTATCCCTTTTACCTCCTTTTGTTGTCTGATTGCTCTCGCTAGGACTTCGAGTACTATATGGAATAAGTAGGGAGAAAGTGGGCAGCCTTGTCTAGTCCTTGATTTTAGTGGGATTGCTTCAAGTTTCTCTCCATTTAGTTTGCTGTTGTCTACTGGTTTGCTGTTTATTGCTTTTACTATGTTTAGGTATGGGCCTTGAATTCCTGATGTATCAAAGACTTTTAACATGAAGGGGTGTTGAATTTTGTCAAATGTTTTATCAACATCTAATGATATGATCATGTGGGTTTTTTTGTTGTGTTGGTTTATATAGTGGATTACTTTGATGGGTTTCCATATATTGAACAATCTTTGCATCCATGGACTGAAGCCTACCTGGTCATGGTGGATGACCATTTTCATGGCTTCTTGGATGCCATTTGAGAAAATTTTACATTTATATTCATAAGAGAAATTGGTCTGAGGATTTCTTTCTTTGTTGGGTCTTTGTATGGTTTAGATATAATCATAGTTGTGGCCTCATAGAAGGAATTTAGTTGTTTCTACTTTGAGGAATAGTTTGGAGGGTATTGGTATTAGGTCTGCTATAAGTACAGATAGAATTCTGCACTAAATCCATCTGGTCCTGAGTTTTTGTTTTTGTTTTTGTTTTTGTTTTTGTTTTTGTTTTTTTTTTTGGTTGGGAGACTTTTAATAACTGCTTCTATTTCTTTAGGAGTCATGGGACTGTTTACATGGTTTATCTGATCCTGATTTAACTTTGGGACCTGGTATCTCTCTAGAAAATTGTCCATTTCCTCCAGATTTTCCAGTTTTGTTAAGTATAGAATTGTGTAGTACTGATGATTTTTTAATTTCCTCAGTTTATGTTATGTCTCTCTTTTATTTCTAATTTTGGTAATTTGGATACTCTCTGTGCCTTCTGCTTAGTCTGACTAAGGGTTTGTCTACCTTGTTGATTTTCTCAAAGAACCAGCTCCTGGTTTTGCTGATTTTTTGTATAGTTCTTTTTCATTCTACTTGGTTGATTTCAGCCCTGAGTTTGATTGTTTCCTGCCTTCTAATCTTCTTGGTTGTATTTGCTTCTTTTTGTTCTAGAGCTTTCATGTGGACTGCCAAGCTATTAGTGTATCCTTTCTCCAGTTTCTTTTTAGAGGCACTCAGAGCTATGCGTTTCCTCTTAGCACTGTTTTCATTGTGTCCCATAAGTTTAGGTATGCTGTGCCTTCAGTATCTTTTAATTTGAAAAGGTCTTTAATTTTTTTCTTTCTTCCTTGACCAAGTTATCATTGAGTAGAGCATTGTTCAGCTTCCATGTGTATGTGGGCTTTCTGTTGTTTTTGTTGTTATTGAAGACCAGCCTTAGTCCATGGTGATCTGATAGGATGCATGGGATTATTTCTATCATCTTTTATCTGTTGAGGCCTGTTTTGTGACCGATTATATGGTCAGTTTTGAAAAAGATACCACGAGGTGCTGAGAAGAGGGTATATTCTTTTGTTTTAAGATGAAATGTTCTATAAATATCTGTTAAATCCATTTGGTTCATAACTTCTGTTAGTTTCTCAATGTCTCTGTTTAATTTCTGTTTCCATGATCTGCCCACTGATGAGAGTAGGGTTTTGAAGCCTTTCACTACTATTGTGTGAGGTTGAATGTGTGCTTTGAGCATTAGTAAGGTTTCTTTTATAAATGTAGGTGCCCTTGCTTTTGGAGCATAGATATTCAGAATTGAGAGTTCATCTTGGTGGATTATTCCTTTGATGAGTATGAAGTGTCCTTCCTTATCTTTTATAACTTTTGCTTGAAGGTCAATTTTATCCAGTAATAGAATGGCTACTACAGCTTGTTTCTTCGGACCATATGCTTGGAAAATTATTTTTCCAGCCTTTCCTGTATGTAGCAAAATACTGGGTCCTCTTTATGTATGCAGTCTGTTAGTCTATGACTTTTTTTTGGTGAATTGAGTCCATTGATGTTGAGAGGTATTAGGGACCAATCATTTTTGTTTCCTGTTATTTTTGTTATTTGAGGTGGAATTATGTTTATGTGGCTATCTTCTTTTGAATTTGTTTAAAGAAGATTACTTTCTTGCCTTTTCTAGGGTATAGTTTCCTTCCTTGTGTTGGAGTTTTCCATGTATTATCTTTCGTAGGGTAGGATTTGTGGAAATATATTGTGTAAATTTGGTTTTGTCATGGCATATCTTGGTTCTTCATCTAAGGTAATTGAGAGTTTTGCTGGGTATAGTAGCCTGGGCCAGCATTTTTTAATCTCATAGGGTCTGTATGACATCTGTCCAGGATCTTCTAGTTTTCATCATCTCTGTTGAGAAATCTGGTGTGATTCTGATAAGTCTGCCTTTATATGTTACTTGACCTTTTCCCTTACTGTTTTTAATATTCTTTCCTTATTTTGTGCATTTGGTGTTCTGACTATTATGTCACAGGAGTAATTTCTTTTCTGATCCAAACTATTTGGAGTTCTGTAGGCTTCTTGTATGCTTATGGGCATCTCTTACATTAGGTTAGAGATGTTTTCTTCTATAATTTTGTTGAAGATATTTACTGGCCCTTTAAGTTGGGAGTCTTTGCTCTCTTCTATACCTATTATCCTTAGGTTTGATATTCTCATTTTGTCCTGGATATCCTGGATATTTTAGTTAGGATTTTTTTGCATTTCCCATTTTCTTTGACATCTATGTATCTTGGAATCTTCTATGGCATCTTCTGTCCCTGAGATTCTCTCTTTTATCTCTTGTATTTTTATCTCTTGTATTTTGTTGGTGATGCTTATATTTATGGCTCCTGATCTTTTTCCTAGGTTTTCTATCTCTAGCATTGTCTCCCTTGTGATTTTTTTAATTGTTTCTATTTCCATTTTTAGATCCTGGATGGTTTTCTTCAATTCCCTCACTTGTTTGGTAGATTGTTGTAGTTCCTCTTTAAGGGCTTCTACCTGTTTGCCTGTGCTGTCCTGCTTTCCTTTAAGGGATTTATTTATGTTCTTCTTAAAGTCCTCTAACATCATCGTGAGATGTGATTTTAAATCAAAATCTTGCTTTTCAGGTGTGTTGAGGTATCCAGGGCTTATTGTGGAGGGGTACTGGATTCTGAATTTGCCAAACAGCCTTGGTTTCTGTTGCTTAGTTTCTTACCCTTGCCCCTGGCCATCTGCTTATCTCTGGTGTTAGCTGATCTTCCTGTCTCTGACAGTGGCTTGACCCTCCTCTAAACCTTTGTGTCAGTATTACTGGGAGGCCAACTCTCTCCCATGGCAATCCAGGTACAGGTATCTATGGTACAGGATCAGCTCAGGGTTTAGGCAGAAACCAGAAGTATCCTGTCCCAGACTGCTCCTCAGTTCTGTGTCCTGATGGCTCTGGATGGGTCTCTCTTGGGCCAGAAATGTGTGCAGAAATGGTGGTCTCACCTTTGCTCTTGGGTGTGTCAGCACTTCTGAGAATTCAGCTCTCTCCCAGCCAGATCTGTGTACAGAGAGCTGTTGGCCTATATCTGCTTTTATTGACTTGATTTTTAAACAGATAATATTTTTTTCCAGACATCCCATATTCATGAATAATATGAACCATTACCAACTTGTTATAGTGTTAGGTAGTTTTAAATTGTTTGTAATCAAAACAAAACCATTTAAAGCTAGGCATGGATACACATGCCTAAAATCACAGTATTCACAAGACTGAGTCAGAAGGACTGTAAGATTAAGGCCAACCTGGCCTATTCAGTAAGAATGAGGCTAGTCTGAGGTTTTTGAGAAAAAGTTCATCTCAAATTAAGAATAAGAAAAGTAACATAAAAATAGGTTCTCTGAAAGTATTTGCCACAGGATCAAAATCAAGTCCTACACGATCTCTAAACTGAAATTTCACCCGTAGACAGTATTTCATGGTTAGGGATCAACCATCAACACTGTCCTCAATCTTATGCTGGGTGCTTTGAGAAACTAAGAAACATTCAGTGTACAGTTTCTTCTTTCAAAGAGCTTTTAACTGTGCCATTTTATCCTGGGCCAATTTACTGATTAATTTTCTGGCCTAAGTAGGGGCCACTGTTACGGATAATATCACTCAGGAAGAGTGTAGATGGTTCAAATTGCTCAGAAGAGGACCTCAAATAACGAAGGACTAAATCATGAGGACTTTTCACCTGTAGCCTGATCGGAGACCTACGGATCATCTCACTCACCTTCAATGTCCAGCGTCTGCCACTCTGCCACCAACTCCCAAACCCCATCCCTGCCCTAATGTTCATTGTCATTGAGAAGAGCAGCACATGAGACCTTGGCCTTCAGTGTTCCTCCTTTCTGAATGCTCAGTCCAATCATGCATTGTCACCAGCACCTCACTTCCCCAGCTAGGAACCCCAGATAGATGCTATAATCCACATACACTTCATAGTAAGCCTGTAAGCACAGGTTGATGATACTGTAAAAGTTTAGTGTCCTCCTTTAGATGTGCTCGACAATGCTGTTGAGCTTCTTGTGTGTTTTTTTCTATTATCCTCAGCCCTTGTTCTCAAATGTCCCCATTTGTAAGCCCTTATACCCTACATTCTTAGGAGGTGAGTCACTTCCTGCTTTGAAATCACTGACACCAGCGTTTACACTAGCCAGCATAAATTTCCTGTTCTACCCCTGAAAATGTTCTCTGTATTCTCCACCTGGTTTGTTTCCGAAGATACTGTCAGTCACAAACAAACCCAGCACCATGTACTCCTCATTCTGTCTCCCCTGGAATCCTATTTGATTACATTCCCCTCTACCTTCCCCTTTGAACGTGTTTCTCCCTGTAGATGTTTTACTGTCTCTCTTCTTCCTTGGGAGACTAAGCTATTCTGTGTTTCCCCACTTTTTGACCATTTCTTTATCTTTCAGTCTAAATACTTTACTGAAGTTTCTGTAGGGGGAAAAGCCACTGATGGCATCCACACTGTTAAATTTGAGGACACTTTTCAATTTCAATATTTCATTTTCCTTTGCTTTGCTGGACACTGCTGTCCACTTACATGTTTTTCACATAAGCATCTATTTCTTCTCTGCTTTGTTCATTTTCTAGTTTCAAATTATTTATGTTTATGTATATATATTTTTTGAGTATGTGGACACATGGTGTTTAGGTGCCTGCAGAGGCCAGGTGAGGATGTCAGATCTCTTGAAGTTGGAGTTACAGGCAGTTCTGAGTGGGTTCTGGGATCTGAAGTCCATTCCTCATGTTAGAGTGTTGATTTAATTATTCTAATAAATGTTGGTGTGAGGTTCCTTCCAGCCTTTGACAATTTATGCTCCTGGATTAAAGATATGCACACAGCTTTATATTTTAATATGCCTTAAGCAGGACAATAGCCGGGCTACTGTCTAAACTCCTATCTGTTAGAATCCACTGTCCTAACAATAACTCCAAGTTACTACTAATTAATTTCTATATTCCAGCTTGGCTGCTCTTAACTCCAATTAGCCAGTGCCTGGGCCACATTCTTTTGATCCTTTTACATTATGGCTCTCCTTCTCCCTCGTATATGTTCTTCTTCCATGGCAGCTCTCTCTCCTGTACCCTTCCATTGCAGCTTTTTCCTCTCTCTCTCCTCTTCCTCACCATCCCAAGCCTGGGAAACTTAAACCCTGCCTATGTCTTTTCTCCCCAGCTATTGTCTGCTGGCAACTTTATTTACCAATCATAATTAACTGGGACCAGAGGCTCTCAGTGTCTTTTCTGTAATTCTCTCATGCTATTTGGGGGGCAGGGAGGTTCTAAATTAGTATTAGAATACAAGCAACATTAGACCAACCTACTACATTATAGCAGCATTGAGCTTAACCACCAGGGCATCTTTCTAGTCCTAGCTTTATTTTTTTTTTGATTTCTCTCTTCTGTCCATTCCTTCAATGCCATCCTCTCTCAGGCTCTGTAATCTGTCTGAGTTTAATGTGTATCCCTTGTAATGATAGTTAATTTTAACCTATGCTTCTGTTCTTTGTGTTCAGATTCATTTATTCACTTACTGACTCTTCCAAAACATCTCCTTCCACCCTCCAATGCTAACTCCATGTCCAGTTTTGACCATGTTAATTTTCAGAATTTCTCTTGCTCCTTGATGATCCTAAGGCAGAGATTCTCAATCTTCTTAATGCTGCAACCATTTAATAAGTCATGATGACCCCCAACCATAAAATTATTTTCATTACTACTTCAATACTGTCATTTTCCTAGTATTATGAATTATTATGTAAATATCTGTTTTCCAATGGTTATAGGTGACCCCCCTGAAAGGGTTGTTCATCCCCAAGGGGTTGCAACCCAAATGTTGAGGACCTCTGCTCTAAAGTAACAAACACTTTACCTCAGTGTTTCAGGAATATGTATGTATGTATGTATGTATTCTTTTGTACTCATACTATGTATATCCAGATAATCTAAAATTTGTCATGTTCTATTTAAATATACTACTTACCTAACTCTTTGTTTGTTTGTTTATTTGTAACAGAGTCTCTCTGTGTAGCCCTGGATGTTCTGGAATTCATCTACCTAGACCAGGCTGGTCTTGAACTCTACCTGCCTCTGCCTCTGCCTCTGCCTCTGCCTCTGCCTCTGCCTCTGCCTCTGCCTCTGCCTCCTGCCTCCTGCCTCCTGCCTCCTGCCTCCTGCCTCCTGCCTCCTGCCTCCTGCCTCCTGCCTCCTGCCTCCTGCCTCCTGCCTCTGCTCCTCTAGGACTCAAGTCATGAAGCACCATGCCTGAATATTTACCTAACTCCTTACTAGAATGTAAACAAATACTCAATGTTAAGAAAATGACAAATGACTACTTTCTTTACCAATTTCAAGATTATCAGATTCTAATGTGAACTATTTAGAGAGACTGGAATTATTCAATCCATGAGTAGAAGAAGGTTAATAACAAAGAAAAATATTTGAGATGTGAACACATGTTAACAAGAAATATGGGAAAATAAGAATTTTAAAAGCAAGCCCTTGCTCTGGAGCTAGTGTAGATGAGTGGGCCAGGGTAGAGATGAAAGTTAGAAGCCAGCATGGACTGAGCAGCGCTTCTCTATCCTATTATTTCCCCTGATTTTCACAGGAAGTATGCTAAGAACAACAATAACAAAATAGAAACTCTAGCCCAAGAAAAATCATTGTGCCTACCCTTCTTTTCTTGTTTTTTAGCAAACAAGCCCTGTGAGTGCAATGCTGGTGCTTGTGAAGTCGCTAACAGGACCAAGAGAATACATCGTGGACCTGGAGATGCTGACAGTCAGTAGTATAGGGACCTTCCGCACAAGCTCTGTGTTAAGATTGACAATAATAGTGGGGCCATTTTCATTTTAAACTTTTATTCACATAAAGCCTACCACAGGCATTTAAATCAGCCAAAGAATATCATTACATTAAAGTTTATTTTATTTATAGCTCTATCTAGTACATCTATATTCAAACAGCTAGATTATGATAGGAAGTGGGCATTTAATCCATAAGAGTCAACATTTATCTTTATCACTGTGTGTAAATTAGACATTAGTCCAACATTCTTCTTGAAGAGAGCTAAGCATATATTATCTAGTGAAACTTGGATTCTTTCCTACAAAAATGGGACCAAGCAATGATACTGTTCTGTGGTGAATAGAGAAATATACACCTCCACAAACAATCTCATGAGGATTGGCCATCTAAACATCAAGAGCAAGAAGGGTTTTTTTTTAAACTTCTTTGTAAGAAAATGGAAAAAAAAAGTCAATAAAGATATATTTCTTTAGAAAATGAGAATCTGCCATGTTTTTGTTGGTCTACATTTTAATGATCAGTTTAAAGGTACTTGTTTCTTGTTTAGTAGGAAATTATTATTGTGCAATATGCTAGTTTCTATTCAGCATTTTAAAGCTTGTCAGAATTTCACCCACAATTCCAAAAAAAGTCAACTATCTCCTCAAAAATTATTTTGTTGAGAAATCTATGAGGAATAGTAGAGAAAATAACTTTTTTCAGAACCATTTTAGAATTCTCCAAAGAAGCAAGTTAAGTTCATGTAATAGAATCCCTGAAGAAAGAAATGCACTTACAGTTCAGAGCAAAATGGAGAAGAGGTGATTCCCTGGAGACACTCCCATTTCTAAGTCTCATTTCTAACAAGCTTCTAGTTTCTCAACAAGAATCTAACCCTTGTACTTGCACTCAGAGAGGGAAAAAACGTGTCTCTTTACTCTTAGAATTCACATTATTCTTCCTGTTCAATTCTATGAAAAAAATTTCATGTCTTCCTTGTTTAAAATAACTGCTTCTCTTTGGTTATGATATTTTTAAATAAAAATAAGTGTTCTTTTATTTAGAAGAGGACTCAATTTCCAGACATTTTAGGTGACCAATTATAGCTGGAGCGTGTGTGTGTGTGTGTGTGTGTGTGTGTGTGTGTGTGTGTGTGTGTATCACAAACATGCATAAAGACTATTAAAATCATGCCACACACACAGAAATATGCACAACCAATATTTTGCTTACATCTCACTTAAAAGCACAAATCACAAGTAACCTTGCTGCTGAAAACAAATGTCTTTTAGAGTTAATTAAATGCGCAAGAATTGTTAAAAAGGAAACCTCACTGAGAAACAAAATACAAATTCCTTGACTGTAGGGTTAGGGTGAGCTGTGTGAGTTTCAGGACAAAAAGAGTGGAGACCCTGGTGAGCAGCCACACCTGCCCTCACCTGCTACACCAGAGTCTACAGTCTACATGACTTAAACACTAATGTCAATTTTTACACTTAATCTATCTAGATTTCCCTGTCTTTAGACAAAGTCTTTGAGTCAGAGCTTAATACAAGAACACTTAAGAAATGAGGATCTACCATATTTGTCTTAGTCTTTATTGTAATGATCAGTTTTAAGGCAGATGTTTATTGCAAAGCATTAAATCTCCACTTTACTGCATGCTGATTTCTATAGGCATTTTAAACTTTGCAAAATTTTTACCAAAAGCCTAAGACATTTTCCAAGATTTTTCCATCTTAAAAAGACAGTCCTGTGCCTAGCTCGAGACTTCAAAGTAACAGGAATCTATAGAATATCCTTGCTTAAATGCTACCCCTCCAACCTCATCTTCAAACACATATTTTACCTGGATTAACAGAAAGCATTAGCAAATAGGTGGCTTCTTTTTCAGTCCAAGCATGGTCTAACCCACAAATCAGACACACTGAAAGACTGACATACTGTAGTCCTATTGAAGAAATCCTACCTTTAAATTGTGCACATGCTGTTTTAGTGTGTGCAGCTCCGGAATGCACACTTCAGTGCACACAACACACTCACCAAGGTGTGCAACCATTAGTGCTCTCTAGATCCATAACATTTTATTCACTAGAAACATGAGCTCATTATCATGTACCACTTGTTGCAAGCTTCTGTAGAGATCCTATTGAACTATTTCTGTCTTGATTTGTCAATTCTGATATTTCTTATGAATAGAAACATAAATGTGACCTTCTATGCCTAGCTTCTTTCATTCTGTGTGTTTCTGAATACATTGATAACTATGTATTTGTAATTCTCACAACATAGTTTATGTCTGTAATGCATTCCTTTTGTGTCCATTGCATAGATAAACATTTTCTTTTCTTCATCTTGATATATTGTTTCTGCCTACATGTTTTAATAAGGAACTGATTATTTATCCACCCTTTTCAGAACTAAAATTAACCCGTGTCCAGCTAAATAGCAAATAAATATGGTTCTTTTCTAATTCTTAGGATCAATGGCTTGCAAAGAACTTGGGGAAGCTAACACATGAGTTCCTTTATGGGTGCAACAATCCTCAGTACACATAACAATTCTTTCACTGTAATTTGAAATTCAAAATCAGCGATGATCCACAGCACTAAGACAAAGGCCTGCTTTGTTCTCCAACAATACAGTTCCCTCCTGTCTTTGAAAATCATTGATCTGAAGCAATTCCCATGGCTGGGAACTACAGCCACATCCAAGCTATAATTAAACTTTTTCTATTCATTGAAGATTTCTACTGTAACACCATCCAACACTAGTCAGTGCAATGCAGAAGAGCCAAGATTCTAGCCTCAGTTCTAATCATATAAAGCTAAGAGACTTGATCAATTTGCATAGCTTCTCAGTGACTTTGTTACTTTATCTATAAGATGGGAAAGTTGAAACAAGCTGTTTTACCAATTTTAAAATCTTTTAAATTTCCATCCCATGGATGCATTGAGAGCTCCCTCAACATACCTGGGTGATCTGTGAATGTGGCCATTATTGGGAAGTACTATATACTTATGGAAGGAAATAGTTCCCATGCAGAAATAGATTCTTACAATATGGGTCATCCTCTGAGAAAAGGAAAAGGATCCAGTTCTGCTACAAACTTTTGAAAATTACATTTTAAAGTGCATGTATATGTATTCAGTCTTAAATAATGTCTTTTTAAAACATTGGGGAGCAATGTACATGGAGGTCAGTCTCTCCTTCCACCTTGTGGGTTCTGGGGATTGAATTCAGGTCATCAAGCTGCACTCCTTTCTTTCCACTGCTACTAACTAAAATAGGATTACTCATTGAAAGTCATTTTGCTTTGCTTTTATGCAGAGAAGGGGACAACCACATATTCCCATGGTGCAATGTACTTCCAGAGAAAAGTCTGTTTTTCCTTAGCGAACCTCAGTGAAGACTGACACAGATCCACTCATGACCTGGCTTAGACTTTCATGCTTTCTGAATGGATGCATGGTCTGGATATGGTCAGGAGAGGCCTGGTAATTAAGACCTCTCAAAGTAAGGGTTTTTCCCTCTGTTGCCAAATCACCATTCCAAACAGCTTGACAACATGCAATTTTCATTATCTAAGAGTAAAATCTCTCCTGTCACACATCCTCATTTTTAAGTTATCAAAGGACTCGTGAATTTTTCAGTTCCTCAGGTTTCTAACACTTGCTCAAGGTTACACTGTGTTAAGCAAGATCCTTGTACCCAGAGTGAAGTCATAAGAATTTAGCCATACCCCAAATCTTAACATTACAAACTTTCCTCCCAAGCTCCTTCAGACAGCCGTTCTACTCTGCACTAAGGGCAGTCACATGACCAGCTATTACAGCCACCATCACCCACTGTCAAGTTGAAATCATATATACTCAAAACAGAGTTATTTACTTTCTTAAGCTGTAGTAAATTCCCTTTCTTTAACTCCAGAGAGATAGAAATGCTTTGCACACATTATCCTTCAATGCTTCAAAGTGCAAAGAATAATCACACAGAGATGTTTCTACATAACTCTATAGCAATTCCTAAAGAAATGAAAGCTCTTTGTAAACATTAGAATGCTCTACATGTAGAAACTCTTAGAGGCAGAGTGAAGAAGATAGGCTGGATCTAACACTCTGCTCTCCAAGAAACCGGATAAAAAAAACCTCACAAAGCCCATGTTGCCACGTAAATCGGAGTAAAGGAAGGGTTAATACAGAGAATGTCATAAGTTACTACTGAGGGAGAGAATATGTACAGCAAGCATCACAGAAAGGTATGTTCCTGTAGAATCCCAGAGAAGGGGGTTATGTGAATACTTCAGTTGTCATCAGACTCCTTAACTACTTCTATGATGTGCTTGAATGTAAGAGAGAAAAGATCTCAGTTAAAGGTGTATGCTACCAAGTGTGATGACTGGAGTTCAATCCCCAGCACTCACAGGATGAAAACAGAGAATGGACTCCAACAAATTGTCGTTTACTTACACACACACACACACACACACACACACACACACACACACACACACACACCACAAATAAATAGATATAAATTTTAATTTAAAGAAAATGTTTAAAATTAACTATTTTAAGTTATAAATACTAAGAGATAGGACACCACTAGAAAGCACCTGCATATGTCACCTCTCTCTATGAGAGATGACCTCATGAATCTAAATAATGGCCTAAAAAGACTGCTTAATTATCTCTTAGATACTGAATGTTATAAGTGGGGTTCTTACTCTGAAAGGTACCTCACGAGTCAGCTTTTCATGATTCACGTCTCCTTGAGTTCAAGTAGCTCTATTTTTAAAGAGCTTTCTGTGCTTCTAACTTTTTAACACTCTTTTTAAAATACAGAACAGCTGCACACATGTTACGCATAAGCATCCCACTAGAGGAATTAACATATTGAATTGTTTTTAATGCACATATTTGAGTTCTAAATCATCATCTCTGAACTATGGCAAGGGTCCATGCCCCCAACTAAGGGGCACACCTGAGAACTACAAACCCAAACTGTTAGACATCTGCTCACAAAAAGGCCAGTTCTATTTTATCTGGCCTGCAGACTCAAATACCAAGATTGCTCAGCAGAAGAAAAAAAAAAAGCCCAAAACTGAGCTGCCTCTTGTATGCAGTCAATGCAGAGGTCTGGCTAAGCTGTTTATATTGTGAGCACATGTGTATGTTAACGCAGCACAGACTCCTTTAATAAGCCAGGATTGGAACATAAATGCAAGAGAGTTTTAAAGACCCAAATGCAATACTTGTCTTGGTTTTTTTTTTTAAAAAAGCCTTTGGTAGAAACTCAGTTCTGAACAATCAGCATTATCTCTAAATATATGAATAAGCAGTTTAATGAGTATGTAGGTGTCTCCAAATTGTTTATTTCCCTTAAAAACTATTCTATGGGGTTTTGTTTTAATATTTAGACTATGTTTCATGTTGCAAATTACTTGCCAGGTGTCTCAGTTTGCATGGTCCACAAGCATATCCTGACACAAGAACTCCACTGCACTGAGGTGGTTTGAACGTCTGTCTCAGAGAGTGTATGTGAGGAAGGAGGGAAGTGAAGAAGAGAGATATGTTGAGCCAATAAGGGAACACTCTGCGGAAAATTGGAGCTCAGATCTAGAATCCACCCCCAACCCAAAAACAATCCTGGGAAACTCACTTCAGAAGTGTTCTGTAACAGTCTAAAGACGGGAGTATCACATACCAGTATACACACAAGCTCCTGCCTGCAAGTGAATGAGCACCCTGGCATTGAAAACATGCCTTTGGCAGAGGTGAATGACTGCTTTATACGGCATGCTATCAGAAAACTACAAACTGCTACCATAGTCCCCAGTAAACTTACATGGTATAGATTGTGGGGTAGAGCATTGGCATCTGTTAAAGGCCAGAGGACTCTGGAAACTAAAGTCTGTGTCACTCCCTGACAAGGCATACTCGTGTCACATGAACCTCCTCTTTGATGCTTTACTTAACTTTCTCCCACCTTCTTTTCTGGTCTTCTACTCTCTTTCTCATCTTCTACTAAAATTTTCTTCTCCTCCAGTGTCAACTAGCAAATTAGGCACCATCATGTTCAAGATGATGCCTTGAATTAGGCAGAAAGACACCTAAGCTTTAAGTGTAGTGTCATGTGGTTAACATGGCATCTATCTTACCTTGACTTCATCCTTAATCAGTATGTGGAGTGCCATTTAAAAAAGGGTACTTTTAGACGTCTGCTTCAAGGGAGCTAACAGTGTTGAAGTATTACTAATAGCTCTTGTAACCATCAGCACTTCCCAGGATGATGGAAATGATCCTCTATGTTCACCTTGTCACTTGTTCATGGAAAAATCTATAGAAGAAACATACTTCAGCTGTTTTGTAGCATAACATCTTCCTTTTAGACTCTATGTCACATTTCTCTCATGTTACATGGCACTGGGGTAGGTCACAAGCATTTAGGGGCAGAGTTGAGACAATAAGGAACATTCAATATTGTTGTAGCAGGAACCATTTATATAGTCAATAGTCACGACAACATATACTAAATGGAGCTCAAATCTGGATACACAAAGTTCCTAGAACATTTATATCTCCTCTACTATGCAGGAGGAGATGACAAAAGAGGAGAGGAGTCCGGGGAAAAAGGAAGGAAAGAGAGGGGAGGAAGCATGAAGGTAAGAAGAGGGAAGGGAACAGGGAGGGAAGGAAAAGGGAAAGAATAGGGAGGGGAGAAGAGGAAAGAGGAAAGAATTTGTCAGAGCCAAAAGCTAATCCATGGAAAATTCTTCCAGTCACTAGAGATATACAGTGCTAAGCAGAACACTTGATTCTTAACGTGACCCACAATATACTTTATGTTGTATGCACAGTGATAAGTGTACCTCATGATGAAAATATTGTTCATATTTTTATAAAATCCCAGAAACTATTCAGACAGTTAAGAATAAACTGCAGCTAAAAATAAAAAAAGACACACAGACAGAGAAAGGAAGAAAGAAAGAAAGAAAGAAAGAAAGAAAGAAAGAAAGAAAGCTTCAGATAAAGTTTAAGAAAGTTCAGATAAAAGCTCAAGTTTAGTGAAAGAGGAAATCAGTTTTTAAAAAAAAGCCATGACTAGATTCTTGAGTCAGTAAAAATTGATGGAGTGGCAGAAGAGAATGTACCAATGGGGACAGCACTTGTTATGCAGGCATTAGGACCTAAGTTTGATCCCCAGCATCTATGTAAAAAGAAAGCCAGAGATGGTATCCATTGCAGACAGGGACAGGAGGATAGCTGGGATTTGCTAGCCACAAAAGTCCCTGCCTCTTGAAAAATAACATCCAAGGACACACACACACACACACACACACACACACACACACACACACACAGAGAGAGAGAGAGAGAGAGAGAGAGAGAGAGAGAGAGAGAATATAAAGGAATAAATCATGTCAACAAGACAGCGGACAATTTGAGAATATTTTCTGGATATGATGCACACTGCATAAGGTTTATCATTTCTGCATGTTAGGAATCAGGTGCTGCTCTAATGTAGACATTAACAAAACTAAATGGTGATATAAGATGAAGAACTGGCAGCACTCACCACTAAGAAGCTTTGACATTTCAAAGAGTGTTCATAGGAATTCCTATGCAAATAAGTTTATTGCGATCCAAACTCAGAGATCATACAAGGTAGTAATTTGACAGAGGGATTCCGAATTAGGCAATATGAAAAAATGCATGACCTGGTAATAACTATTAATGAAGATAGAAAGACTTCTATAAGTATCAATTTAAGAAAATCCCAGGTGCTTGGATCATGCTAGGAGAAAGCTGGTCTCCCAGGAGTACTGATACACAGGTAGGACTACCACTTCTGCTCTGAGGGACCTGACTGGAGACCTCCAGATGCAGGAGCTGAGGAGCATCTGAGACAGGATCCTTCTGGTTTCTATATGCACCTAGAGCTGACCCTGTATCACCGCTTTCAGTCCCCACTGGGAAAGAGCTGGTCTCCCAGGAGTGCTGACACACAGACATACAGGAGGGTCAAGCCACTGTCAGAGACAGCAAGACCAACTACACCAAAGATAACCAGATGGCAAGAGGCAAGTACAAGAAACTAAGCAACTGAAACCGAGGCCACTTGACAACTTCAGAACCTAGTTCTCCCACCACAACAACTCCTCTATACCCCAACACACCAGAAAAGCAAGATTCTGATTAAAGAACACATCTCATGATGATGTTAGAGGATGTTAAGAAGGACATAAATAACTCCCTTAAAGAATTACAGGACAATAGAGGAAAACAGGTAGAAGCCCTTAAAGAGGAAACACAAAAATCCCTTAAAGAATTACCGGAAAACACAACCAAACAGATGAAGGAATTAAACAAAACAATCCAGGATCTAAAAATGGAAATAGAAACAATAAAGAAATCACAAAGATGGACAATCCTGAAGATAGAAAACCTAGGAAAGATATCAGAAGTCATAGATGTAAGCATCACCAACAGAATACAAGAAATGGAAGAGAGAATCTCAGGGGCAGAAGATACCATAGAAAACATTGACACAACAGTCAAAGAAAATACAAAATGCAAAAAGTTCCTAACTCAAAACATCCAGGAAATATAGGATACAATGAGAAGATCTAAGAATAATATGTATATAAAAACTTAACACAACTTAAAGGGCCAGTAATATCCTCATTAAGATTATAGAAGTAAACTTCCCTAACCTAAAGAAAGAGATGCCCATAGCATATAAGAAGCCTACAGAACTCCAAATAGATTGGACCAGAAAAGAAATTCCTCCTATCACACAATAGTCAAAACACCAAATGCACAAAACAAAGAAAGAATATTAAAAGCAGTAAGGCAAAGAGGTCAAGTAACATATAAAGGCAAACCTAACAGAATTATACCAGACTTCTCAACAGAAAATACAAAAGCTAGAAGAAGCTGGGCATATGTCATACGGACCCTATCCTCAGAGTAAAAGACTGGGAAAAATGTTTCCACACAAATGGTCCCAAGAAACAAGCTGGAGTAATTCTAATATCGAATAAAATCAACATTCAACCAAAAGTTATCAAAAAATATAAGGCAAAACACTTCATACTCATCCAAGAAAAAATCCACCAAGATAAACTCTCAATTCTGAATATCTATGGTCCAAAAGCAAGGGCACCTACATTCATAAAAGAAACTTTACTAAAACTCAAAGTACACATTGCATCTCACACAATAATAGTGGGAGACTTCAACACCCGCTCTTATCAATAGACAAATCATGGAAACAGAAACTAAACAGAGACACAGTGAAACAAACAGAAGTAATAAACCAAATGGATTTAACAGTTATTTATAGAACATTTCATCCTAAAACAAAAGAATATACCTTCTTCTCAGCACCTCATGGTACCTTCTCCAAAATTGACCATATAATCAGTCACAAAACAGGCCTCAACATATAGAAGATGATAGAAATAATCCCATGCATCCTATCAGATCACCATGAACTAAGGCTGATCTTCAATAACAACAAAAGCAACAGAAAGCCCACATACACATGGAAGCTGATCAACTATCTACTCAATGATAACGTGATCAGGGAAGAAATAAAGAAAGAAATTAAAGACTTCTTGGTCTTTAATGAAAATAAAGGCACAACATACCCAAACTTATGGGACACAATGAAAGCAGCGCTAAGAAGAAAACTCATAGCTCTGAGTGCCTGCAGAAAGAAACTGGAGAGAGCATATGTCAGCAGCTTGACAGCACACCTAAAAGCTCTAGAACAAAAAGAAGCAAATACACACAAGATGCCAGGAAACAATCAAACTCAGGGTTGAAATCAACCAAGTAGAAACAAAAAGAACTATACAAAGAATCAACAAAACCAGGAGCTGTTTTTTTTTTTAAAAAAAAAATCAACTAGATAGACAAACCCTTAGCCAGATTAAGCAGAAGGCACAGAGACAGTATCCAAATTAACAAAGTCAAAAATGAAAAGGGAGATATAACAAGAGAAACCAAGAAAATCCAAAAAAAAATCATCATATCCTACTACAAAAGCCTATATTCAACAAAACTTGAAGATGTGCAGGAAATTGACAATTTCCTAGACAGATACCAGGTACCAAAGTTAAATCAGGAACAGGTAAACCAGTTAAACAACCCCATACCTCCTAATGTAATAGAAGCAGTCATTAAAAGTCTCCCAATCAATAAAGAGCCCAGGACCAAATAGGTTTCGTGTAGAATTCTATCTGTCCTCATAAAAGACCTAATACCAATATTCTCCAAACTATTCCACAAAATAGAAACAGAAGACACACTACCCCATTCCTTCTATGAAGCCACAATTACACTTTTACTTTAACCACACAAAGACCCAACAAAGAAAGAGAACTTCAATTAAACTTAATTTTGAAAAAAAAAAAAAAAAAGAAGAAGAATGGGAGCTTCAGACCAACTTCCCTTAAGAATACCGATGCAAAAATACTCAATAGAATTCTGGCAAACCGAATCCAAAAGTACATCAAAACAATCATCCACCATGATAAAGTAGGCTTCATCCCAGGGAGGCAGGGATGTTTCGATATATGGAATTTCCATTAATGTAATCCACTATATAAACAAACTCAAAAGAAAAAAAGAAAATCCCAACCATATGAGAAGCAAGACTTGCTATTCTTGCTATAGTAGTTTGCTATTCTCCCTATACAAAATGACACAAAATGGGTATTGATAGCTTGAAGAGTTATATTGGTAGCAGATATGATAGGCCAATTATGAGATAAGATGACTACCTCAATATAAAATAAAGGTCCTAAACTATTTAACAAATATTTAAAAGACTTTTTAGTATTATTTAGGGTAAATTTTCTTGGCATTAGTTCCCATTAATATGCCCTTTGAATGTGCTCCAACTCAGAAGGTAGAAACTTCTGTCTTATAAATGGGAATGGCCATCAGTATCTATGGTGGTTTGAATTAACATGGACCTCATATGCTCACAGGGAGGGGGGCAGCATTATTAGGAAGTGTGCCCTTGTTGGAGGAAGTATGTCACCTGGGTTGGGCCTAGAGGGTTTAAAAGCTCAAGCCAGGGCCAGGATCTCACTTCCTGCAGCCTTCAGAGCCACATGAAGAACTCTTGGATCCTTATCTAGCACCATATCTGCCTGCTTGCCATCATTTTCCTCACCAAGAAGGTAATGGATTCTATAAAAGAGCAAATTGTATGGATTGTAAATTGCTCCAGTTTAATGGATTGTTTTTTCATTTATAAGAAAAAAATACCTGTACAGATAAAAGAAACATGTTACAAGAAAGTGTTCAGCTAGGGGCTGGGGGGTATTTTTGCAGACCTTGTGATTTTTGCTATATTTGTCAGTTTTTTACATTTGTAATTTCTTTTTTCATTTACAATAAAAATTTGCACTCCTTTTATCCTCATGCCCTCATAATGAGCCCCAAATATGTGCACACTTTGCTCAAAACATGAACACATCCCTAGTAATGAGAGTATAAATCTGCCCTCCTGTTACAGACATGAGACTTTTGTGGGAACTATAAAATGATACTTCTGTAGTCCATTTTGTTGTTGCTGAAACAAAATTCCTAAGGTTGGACACTTCACAATGAAAAGAGTTCTTTCTTTTTTTTTTTTTTTCCTAGTGCAGTGGTTCTCAACCTTCCTAACGCTGCTACAACCTTTTAATATAGTTCCTCATGTTGTGGTTACCCTCCAGCTATAAAATTATTTTAATTGTTACTTCACAATTGTAATTTTGCTGCAGTTATGAACCATAATTTAAATATCTGTGTTTTTTTAGTGTCTTAAGTGACTCCTGTGAAAAGGTCGTTTGACCACCCCCCTAAAGGGGTCACACCCACAGCTTAAGAACTACTGTCTTAAATTTGTAATTTTGGAAGCTGGAATTTTGATAAATTCATCTTTTCAGTATCTGGTGATGACATTCTAGCTATGCTGTAATATGGTTCATATACCATATGACTTATATGAATGCAAGAGTAATATAGAAGAGGTCATATAGCCAGGGAGTTATGGGATCAAGGCTGAACCATGCCTTGCTCTCCTATAACGACCCTCTCTCAAGAACTAATTGACTTCTTCAAGATTCAATGAGACCAAATTAATCTCTTCATGAAGATGGTTTTGACCAAGTAAACTTCCTCTGGCATTGACTTCTTAATATCTCAGAACCATTCAAACACCCACTATTACTTTTGAAAACATTGTTGTGAGGACTTTTCAATATTATTATTTGGAGAACCATAGTTCCATGTGAGTTTTGGAGAAGACAACTACTACTAAAACACAGGAGACACTTAATCTGGTTCTTAGAACATTTGAATAAGCAGAGAAGTACACAAGATAAGACCTCTGATTTCAACCATGCTGGTTCCACCTATCAGCATTATTTAATCTTCTTGGTAACAATTGAGGATTTAAATATATGCATCTTTAACTCAAATTCAAAAGCTTAAGATGTATTTCAGAGACCTGAGAGATGGCTCAATAGTTAAGAGTACTGACTGTTCTTCCAAAGAACTTAGGCTTGATTTTCAGCACCCACATCGCAGCTCACAGCTGTGTGGAGCTCCAGTCTTGAGTCTCTCTGCTGACCTCCTTAGGCACCAGGCATGAACATTGTGCACAGACATATATGCAAGCAGATATGAGTATATATGTAGTGTATGCATGTCTGTGTGTATATGTGTAAGTTCAGTGTGTGTTATGTGTTTGTGTGTATTTGTATGTGTATATTCATGTATGCATATGTATATGTTTGTGTGTATGTGTGTTTCTATGTGTGCATATGTGTGTGCATGTATGTTTCTATATGTGTGTATGTGCATGTGTTTGTATGTGTGTATACATTTGTGTGTACGTATTTATGTTTGTGTGTTTATATGTGTGTGTGTGTGTGTTTGTGTGTGTGTTGTGGAGATAGTTTAATGCTTGTATTATGTTAATTGGGTTCCCAAAATCACATGAAAATCCTGTATGTAAGATGCTGAAGTTTCCTGCCTCCAGTTGGTTTTGTTTGGTAAAGTTTCCCTCAGTCAATGGATGGGCAGGGAGACAGAAGTGGGACTTTAGGATTCACCAGCAAGGGGATGAGAAGGAGGATATAGAAGGAGGATTTTCTGCCGTTCCAGGAAAGCAGAAAGATTGGGCCTGAGAAGTGCAGGAAGAGAGAACATACCAAACAAGTAAGACCCAGAAAAGAGCATCCCCAGGGAGCCCCCCAACTAGGTCTGGGGCAGCCAGAATGAAATATAGGTTTTAGTAAGGAATAATTCAGGAATATAGGAGGAGGGAGTGTGTTAGCCACATGGATGTTTGGGAGTAGCCCAATCATTGAGCTGGTTAAGGCATGTTAAATATAAGAAAGACAGTATGTGTATGAGTCTTTAATTCAGGAATCTAGAACATTGGAGTGTGTAGTAAGGAACTCATGCCCCTGCCTGGACAATTTGAGTAACACTATTGCATACTGTAACATATATGTGTATATATGTATGTGTGTGTGTATCTGTTTGTGTGTGTATGTGCTTGTACATGTATGCATGTGTATGTGTTTGTATGAGTGTATATGTGTGTGCACATGTGTGTATGTGTTTGTGTTTCTGCATGTATCTGTTTGTGTATATGTAAGTATATGTTTGTATGTATATATATGTGTGTGTTTGTGTATTTGTGTGTATGTGTATAAATGTGTTAGTGTATAGATATATGTGTGTTTCTATGTGTGTATGTATATACATGCGTGTTTGTATGTATGTATGTGTTTGTGTATGTATGTGAGTATCTGTAGGTGGTTTCCTTAGAGTGCCAACATCTTGTTCACTTGTGTTCTTCCAATGATTAACTGTCTTTGTTTCTTAAATTTATAAATCAGTTGTTAGAAAGGAAAGCCTTTCAGGCTACATATACTCTCATTATATTCCACCTCTGAATCTTGGCTTATGGTGCTAGCATCTTTCACTAGACAAACTCCATGAATCTCAAACTGGGCTAAGCACTAAGGAAGTGGATCAAAAATTACATATAAGCACTGGACACAATAAATGTAAAATATGCTTACACAATTGAAAAGAATATTTTGAGTCCAACATTTTAAAGTGGCTGTCATCTCCTGCATACTTATTACTGACAGGAGCTTTCAACTTGCTATTTCAGGCCTTGGAAAGTAACTCACTGTTGGAGGTGGTGGTGGGGGTAGTGGTGTGGACTTGATTTCACTAATGAAAGGCAGCTCCAATGATTTGGTTATGGCCAAATATCTGGCATGATGGAACTCCAAAACCCGAGTTATCTAAGGCAGCATAGCTGAGGACAGCTAATCCAGAGCACCTTTTGAAGGTGTTAGAATTGGGTTTCTTCAGGAAAAGATGTTTTAGCACAAGGTAATTTACACAAGACAGCAAAATACTAACACAGGGTAAGAAGCCTCATAAACCTGTGGTTCATAACTCTCAACCAAGGTTCTGACTCCTGCTGACTCGTGTGACAGATCACTCTTCAAACATGTTTATTCCCCTCTTTTCTTATTATTTTCTTATTGTGTTTTCCTGTTTCATTGATGGCATAAGCAAATATCATTCCTATTTTTTTTTACAACATATCATTTGTGTGGGTAGGAGAAACATACTAATCAAATCATCTCAAAAATGAATATAATCTGTAAATTTCAGTTGTGGCAACTTCTAAAAAATGCTATGAGGTATTATACAAGTCTATAATTGGGAAACATCTAACAATCTACTCTGGCCTCCATAGCAAAATGTCTCTTCTTAAAGATTAGTAAAAATTAAGTGCCATTTTAAGGTTAATATTCAGAACAGGATATACATATACAAATGCTTTGGGAAGGAAAGAATATTTTCTGGAACAAAATAAACTGAAACCTTGAGGTGGTTGGACCTAAGGGATAAAGCTTAAGAGACACGTAGAACCCACTGAAGTTCTGGCTTTGTTCTTGAAGAAACGGAAAACTATTCAAACATTTTAAGGAGATAATTAATGTCATCAAGGTTTTACTTAACAATGCTGTGAAGACTCATGGATAGGGCATGGCAACTCCAGTACTGGTAAAGAACATGAAGAGAAGGGAACAGAGTCCACATATTCATGGGACAAAATCAAGGGCATGATGATGGACCAGTCATGGAGAGTTTGGAAAGATGGACATATCAATAATAAATGTGGGTTTCTGGCTTTTGTAATCCAACAAGCAGACCACTGTTAGCAAGTCAAGATTCAGGAAGGCCATCTCTGTGATCACAAGTGTGGAACAGTTCATTGGAACCTGGGGTGCTTACCCTTGAGTATACACTGAAGATAATGCCTTCTCTTCCCCAAAATTCACCTATTCATGGGGGACTGTGAGGCTTTGTGAACCCATCCCAAATCCATGTTTGACTGACAGCAGGCCCAGTCTTGTGCAGATGCAGCAAATCACTCTCTTAAATTCTTCAATAGACATCCAAGTGTCTACTGTTATCACAGACACATATAGACACCATACAGGGAGGACAAAAGCAAAGACAGTCATATTTCTAATGTTTATTAAATTCATTTTAATAAGTAAAAATATAAAAATTATGCATATCAATGCCATGCCTAATTAGTCCTGTGAAGTCAGTACCCACAAATCTAAGACAACTGGATTGCTGGCTCCATGCCTGCCTGGTTTACAGCATTCAAGACCAGTCTGAGTGACTTAGTAATGTTTAGGAAATATAAAACATAAAAAAATAAAAAATAAAAAAAATAAAGCATAACCCATTCTGATGGGTTGGGGATTTAGCTCAGCGGTAGAGCACTTGCCTAGCAAGCGCAAGGCCCTGGGTTCGGTCCCCAGCTCTGAAAAACACAAAAAAATAAAAAATAAAAAAAAATAAAGGAAATATACTTTATTCTTTTAAAAGGATATTAAAAGTGAGTTGTCTGTTTATGAAAAATACTTATACTCAGATATTACTAATTGTATAATTCCTAATTATTATTATAATCATAATTGAACATTATGAGTGATTATGATTTATAATTAAATACAAAACACAATGTGTGCCTGCTACTTTCTTGGATTACTAACATGCACTCTTTAGACTAGTCAAAGACATTACTATCATAAATATATGTTTTGAAAATTCTAAGCAGGCACACTTTATAATCCCAACACTAAGGTGGCAAAAGTAGAATGACCACAAGTTTGAGGCTAACCTGGCCTACATAGACATCTCAGTAAATCAAACAAAAAATAAAATAGAATATTCATTACCAGCAAAAGTTAGCAATGACTAAAACCAGTACATATTCTTCTGTTTGTGGATTAATGTAGAACTATTAAGTATCAGTTGCCACTCTGTGTGCGTGTGTGTGTGTGTGTGTGTGTGTGTGTGTGTGTGTGTGTGTATGTGTGTGTGTGTGTGTGGTTTAATTGCTCAAGTTTTGGTACACTCCCGCTAAATGAGAATTCATGCAGTTAAATGTGAGGAAAGCTACAGTCACACTAGGGTCATTTTACTTTACCAGAAGTAACTGTGTGTATATTACCAGTTGCTTAGTTTCCCTAGTTCTAAGTCTAGGCCACTGTAAAACACCCATAGGAGACTAATATATAGCATTCACTCCTTGTTTCAAGAAACTAAACAATAAAGAAAATGAATCATGAAATGTTAGTCCCTTAAGCAGTAAATATAGATATCACATAGATACTTCAAAAACTCTATGATAAAACTAGAAAAAAGGAACAAACCAAGAGATGCCATGGCTGTCACAAAACAGCAATGAGAAGCCTCAAAGTAGCCCATAACCACTTTGGAGGAAGGTAATGAGACATACGCTCCAAACCATCACCAAAACTCTATGGTTCATTTTGTCTTTCAGTTGTCTGAGTGTAAGTCAAAAGATCTGGTTTCCAAGTCAATGAAGTCATATGCAGACCCTATTCTTATTCAGTGTGAGTGTTCAGAGGTGGGTAGCACAAGTTCCCAAATTAAGTAACAAATTAATTAAAGTAGATGATACATAAGAAGTAAGAAACAAAAAAATAATGTGACACAAAGATAGTTAGCTTTGCAGTATGCTTCTGTAGCAAAGGGATCCCAGAAAATCAGATGCTGTTATTGTTCCAGTAATTTCAGTAATGAGTTATTTGGTGTTGAAACAGCTCAGGTCTTGGCTCTTGACAGTTTTATAGACCATGGTAAAGGTTTTCAGCAGTGTTTGAGGCAGGCATGAGTAGCAGCTAGATTATACAGACTGACTTCCCACTTGCAGATATTTACTTTTTATAGCAAGCCAGTGAGCTGTTTGACCAATTAGGCCAGAGATTCTTTGCGTCTCTGCAAAAGCTAAGCAAAAACTGGGTATAAAAGAGTCAGAACACATTCAGGCTGAATTTTCCTCTAATGTGTCTTCATATATTCTCCATAAGATACTACCAATGACCAGTAGTCTACTTCATCACAGTTACATGGAAAAGCGCCGAGTGTCACTAAGTGTAGAGTTCAGCTGTGTGGGTTTATGGAGACCCACACACTGGCAATCAGTGGGACATCCTTTAGAAGCAGAGGCAGAATTGTACCAAAAGTCTCTCCCTCCCCATCATGAAACCAGACCTCCATCTAATGCTCAAGGAACACCTCCTATCTATGTACAACACTGCACTACTCTCTTGTTTCATTCCTCTGGTTCCTTAGGATTAAGTTGATACTTATGAGGATATATAACCACTTTTAAATTACCACCTAACTTCTTTTACATGTGCCTTCTCTCACTCATAATTGATCAGCCACCATCAACCACTTCTGTTTCAGTGGCTACCATACTGCAAATTGAGCAGATCTATCCATACACATGTGGTGTCCTTCAGTTGCTAATGCCAGAGCCATTATCCTCACATTTCAGCTGGGACTCTGACTATGGCCTCTTCTTTCACATGTCTCACCTTCAGTCACCAGGGCTTGTGAATTCTAGCATTATATCTCTTGCCACCACCCACCTTTTCCATTTCCACTGCCAGCATCCTTGTTTAGGACTTTATTTCCTTGCCTACACTGTTTCAAAAGTCTCCCTCTGGCCTTTCTGACTCTAGTTTCCCCTCCTCCAATCCAATCCAAACACCCCAGCTAGATTAATCTTCCCAATACACTCTGACTCACATTACTTCTCAAAGTAAACACCCTCCATGGTATTCCATAGCCTATCAAATAAAATATAAATTGCTCATTCTGGCATAAACTAAGCCCAAGGTAGTGAATGCTGTGGTATTATCCTCCTCCCCCTCACACCAGGATATTTATTCTCCTTGATGTCAGCAATTCTGGCTACTGACAGGTCACAATTGAATCCCTTTCCAGAAATTTCCTTTGGCAATAGGAGCTGTTTGTCTCAAGTTCTATCTTTTCCCAGGAGGCAGCCCACATGCAATGCTGGCTGTGAGGAACACAAAGGCAAAGCTCCCTTGCCTCAATCTCAGAGCAACTTTTAGTGCTCTGCCAGCTTCACACAGGACCAGCTGAAGGTCCTTTTCAACTTTATTTAACTCAACATTTCCTCTGCCCTATCCTGTTTCCTTCATTCCTTCACAGTTATTAATCCCAAGGGAATTCCCCAATAAAAATCATACATTGGTCTCTTCCTCTCAGAACTTGTGTTCAGAAGCTACACCATAATAACCTCAAATCCTTTCTTTCACAGGACTTAATTTTACTGTTTCTATAGTCTATGTACCAGTCACAGTGGTCAAGCTACCATTCCAGAAGGAAGCTTCATGCTCTCAACTGACCAAAATAAGAATCTTACTGGTTGTCTAACATGTTACGGAATTTTCAAAAGATTGGTCTAATGAGATATAAGAGAGCAAGCAGCCAGTAGAACATAATATGAGCAGTTTCTGTGTTTCAAATGTGTTTTCAGTGTCTGCTAAAAGTTTCTGCATTGGAAGCATGGTTCCTAGTGTGGCAGCATGAAATAATGAACCATGTAGGATGTCGGACTTGTTGCAGGGTGAATGGGTCACTAAAAACAGAGATCTCTAAGATTCTTATGGGATTCCAGTAAGTGCACATAGAGTGGGTCATTGTTGTTCCCAGTCTCTGTACTATTGTGTTTCTGTGGGACATGTCCCTCTTATTCCAATGCTCAGCATACTGCATCAAAGACAAGGCCTTACCATAAGCTGACATGACAGAGTCACACAGCCTTGAATTTTCAGCCTCAAAACTCTGCATTAAATAAGATAAATAAAATTAGTCTTTATAAGTGTCTAACTGCAAGCGTTTTGTTACAGCAAGAGAAAATGAATTAATAAAACAGTAATTCTCCAGTCCAGATTACAGAAAAAACATAGAAGAGTATGCTAAATAGAGAAGAACATGACCAGAGTTTCAGAAATATGAAAACTCATCACAAAACACACACACACACACACACACACACACACACACACACATTACAGAATGAGTGAAGCTCAAGAGGCTTGGTAGTAGGAGAAAAGGCAAGAGAAATCAGCAGAGCGAGAACAAGAAAAGAACAAACCTTGTAGAGGAATGTAGACACTATACTTAGAACAGGGGGAATGCCACATAGCTTGAAGAAAAGAAATAACCAGAAAATAATATTTGCACTTTTAGGAAAACTTTCTATGTGTTGTACTGAGAAAAAAAATAGCTGAAATTTGAAAAAGGGTGACTACTGATGCCACACAAACAAAATATCTGCGAACTGACCCAAAGGGACCACTTTCTCTGTGGTTCTGATGAGGAGGACAGAGACCACTTTCTCGAGGAGCTGATGAGGAGGAAGGGGTCAGCATCACTTCATGTGGCTGATGCCTTTCTGGAATAATTCACTGCATTTTATGCACAGAAGTTCAAAACTGAAAAAAGACAGAGCTCTAGAAAGATAATGAGTTCAATTTTAATTGAACGTTTCAAACTAGGGAAGAGTCAGCTATAGGAGAGTAGACAGCTGACAGGCATGGAGAGCTGGATGTGAGAAGAGCAGCCTGGCTGGAGACAGGTCTGCAGCATCAGCACCACACATACAGCCATAGGAACTGGAGGTGAGACTGCAAAATGCCATCAAGAAAGCAAAGGAGAGAAATTCCTGATGGAAATCGGGCATCGGTAGCCAAGACACACTTGAAGGTGAAGGAAGAAGTCACAAACCTCAAATATTCCTCAGACCAAATTAAGGAACACCCAACACGTGTCCACTGCTTAGAAAGAGCTCTGTGCTGCTGATCCAACTTCCCCCTTCCCCCTACCCAATCTGGAATGTTGTTCCCACAGTCAGAAACAATACCATCTCTCAAGGTTGAGTTCTAGTTACCTCACATTTGCCTGCTGATGTGCAACATCATTATAACTTACCTCACCCACTGAGATTTTGAGAACTAAAACTGTCTATACATCTTAGCACTCCTTTAGCTCATTAAGAAGTGGAAAATGTAGGTTCAGAAAAGAAACCAAACTTGTGTGTGGTTGTGGGGGTGGGGTGTCAAGAGGAAAGAGAGCCAGAAAGCGGAAAGTGCTGAGGAGAGCTATCTACAAGACAGATAGACATATTACTGGCCTTGTCAGCCCAAGCAGAGACAAGTCTATGTGAGATGATCTTCTCCTTACATGTAAATACGATGCATGAAATGACAGTAAAAGTCCCTGCCTTATATTTTCACTGTGTTATGACTTCAGTGAACCAGATTAATGTTAGGACTGGAGCAAAACATCTTCATCTTCCAAAGCCTGGCTGACCTCACTAACTCCAATGGGAGGCTCTGAAGAGCCAGTGATAAGCAGATATTTGTCTTTTGCTTTTTATTTTCCCAGAGTGTAAACATCTAAAGAAGAAAGCCTATTTGAACAGGCCCAACTGCCAGTTTCATTTACCCTCTTATATTTAATGAGCCTGTTTTGTTTTATGGGTGCTTCAAACAAGCTGACAGAGCAGAGGCGACTGCACACTGCCAACATGAAGCAACTTGCTGAGCCCTCAATGTGAGGTCGGAGGCTTCACTTCACCCCCTTCAGACCTACTTTTCCATGATGACTTTTTCAAACACAGATCAAAACCCAAACCAGTAGAAGAGAATTCTTGCTTTTCCAAAGCATCAACAGAAGTGTTCTAAGGCAGCTTGAAGGAGTTGCCAACACAAAAACAATGAACATGATGGTCACATGGTAGTTTTTGGAGACTTTCAACTCAGAGCTTCAAAATCTGGCTTCACAGCTGTGTGAACAGGAGTTATTCTGCCCTTCCCCCACTCTTGCCTAAGCAACATTCCTCCTAAGGCTTCAGAACTTCTTGGCATTCCTCTCAAATACTGGCAAATATTTACTCAGTGCCCAGCAGAGCATTTTGAAAGTGACTCCTCCTTAACAGTGGTAATGCTCAACACTGGTAACAAATATACCTTTAAGCTATCGTTTGTTTTTTCAATTGGAGGGGATAGGACCATGAAAATCGGAATTAAACAAGATAGAAATTCCCAGCTGTTAGCATTGAGCCATTCTCTAATGGCCTCTCAGCTCAGCACCTTGTTTTATCATTTCACCACTGCTCCTATAATTAACAATGCTTATACCACTACATACTTCTCTCTTGGGTAGCTTTACAGTCTACTGGGTCCCAACAACAGCCCCCAGTGGGCAAAAATAGGTGATAACCTCCATGCCGGTCTATCTGACAGCAGCCCAAGAGTATATAGCACCACAAAAGAACCAACTATCCAAAAACAAAAACAAAAACAAAAAAAACAAAAAAACCCTTCATACAGGACAAAGAGTCACATACACCTGGAACTCTGTAAAGAAACTAGGGATTTAGTCCAACATCAGCAATTACCTGAGTAAAACAAGGGGAAATGTGGGAAAGTGTTACCAAGATGGCATCCTTACAAGTAAGTGCCTTCTCAGAATGTTTCCTTTCTCTGTGTTGCCTATACTTTTAGTACCTGCAATCTATAACTTACCACCTTGTCACAATATAATAGCATGTTCTAGTTAATTATTTTAATCATCCAAAATTGTAGTGCTCAGGGCTGTAGTGCCTTCAAGGGGGAAATGGGTAGAAGTTAAACAATTGATGTAGAAAAGAACATTTACTAAACACCAACTATATATAAAATTAAGAAAGTTTTTTATTATTAAGGCAAAAAATCTCCTCTCTTATACCTAGTCATACTGATGATAGGTGGAATTTTTCAGATGTTTGGTTCACACTGAATCTTCACAACCTTGTATAAATTAAAACTACTTATCCTGTTCGAGAAATGAAGAAACCAAAGCTTTAAGAGGTTAAGTAATTTCCCAAGGTCCTGGAAGTCCTACAGTTAGTAAATGGGGGAGCAAGGATTTGAGTCCAAACTGCCTAGCCCCAAGGGCTCCAACCACCCTGACATGGAGTTCCTATGTATATAGGCTTAACATACACAGATTAAACGATGTGCAAAAGATTGCTTTGCAAACTGACTTCACAGAGATAGTAAAAACAAAGGAACTTCCTATATACAAAATTTGGGGCATTTCTTTTCTTGTAATTTGTCATAGAACTGCTTACTTAAACTAAAATAAACCAGTATTTTAGTTTTCAAGAAGCCTCCTCAACCAATGTGCTACATTTTTATTCACTAGTTAATATTTATCTAATTTACATAGTTGTTTCCAGCTTAAGAACTCTAACTATACAATGATATTTTTTCAAGAATTTTGATTTTTCTCCTAGATGATTCATAGTAGTACCCAATTATTTATGTGATTGATCCAGGCAGCTGTGTTGTTCCTTGCCACTTGCCCCAATGTTCTGGGTTCCCAAATACACATACACAGCCTTTATATTTTGATATACCTAAAACAGCTCAATGGCTAGGCGACTTCCTAATCTCCATGTGGCTAATCCACCTCCTCCAGTATTCCCAGTTATTACTCACTGAATCCCGTATTCCATCTTTGCTGCCCTGGACACAATTGGCTTGAGGCTGTTATTCCTTGGCTCCTACATGATGGCTATGCAAACAATTTTGGGGACCCAAATTAACATAATATAAGCAGCCACAATGATTATTTCATTTTAAAGTTTTATTTTTAATAATAGGTACATGTGGATGAGTATATTCCCACAAAGGCTAAAAAGGGAAGCCAGACTCTCTGGAACTGGTGCTATAAGCAGCTGAAACTGCTCTACCTGGGGGCCAACAAATAAACTCAGGTCCTCTAGAAGAGTAGCGTGTACTTTAACCACAGCTCCATTTCTCCAGATCTCTGAAGGCTTCCTTTTCAGAATACTAAACCCAGCACCTGGATCTTTAGGACATCGCTAATAATAATTTACTTTCAATAAATTATTAGTGGAAATTAAGCTTGGTTGGAATAAACCAAGTAGGTAGGAAATAAAAATCACTTTCCAATAGTGACCATTTGATTAACCAGTAGGAAAGAAACTGTAAAGACATGTGAGCCATTCTGTAACAGAATCCACTTTTTTAATTGGTCAAGTTGAGATGGTTCCTTTGTCAAATGTTTGTCCGTTTAAGCTGATTCCAGGTAAGATGGTGGAACTAGATGCTGCCTCCTTATGATCAAGTGAAGAAATCAAAGACAGAAAACAAGACTCTGTTTTGAGGAGAGGGATGCAATCAGAATCACAAATGAAATTAAAAGTTAGATGTAAGAGTGAAAAAAAAAAAGAGAGAGAGAGAAAAGTCAACACAGAGAGGTCAGCCAGAGAAAGCCTCAGCAGCTCCACAGTCGAAACTTTTTCCAAAAGTAGTTGGTTTTCTCCTTGCTGAATTGCTCTTGGATTCAGCCAAGAGTGGGTCACCCAGTAAGAGATACTGCTGCTCCTTAAAAAAAAAAAAAAACAAAAGGTATTCCAATCAACAGATACACAAATGGTACCGTAGAAACACACACCATAGAAAACTTATAACATGGAAAGCCAAGGCAACATGACTCCTGAAAGAGATAACTCCTTATTTATCTCAAACACAGTTAAATAGTTAACATACCAGATGAAGGTTTCAAAGGTTTTCTGTTACAAAAAACTAATGACATAAACAAGGATACAAACAAGCAGGTAAATTCAATATAGGATCTGAAGAGAAATATATGAAGCATCAACAGAATGCATGGTAAAAATAGAATCATGAATGAACAGGTCAGCAACATGGGAAAAGTTCAACAAGGAAACAGGGATTGGGGAGAAAAAGACAAAAGCATTAGAAGCAAGAAACCCAACAGATTATACACAAATAGACAACGGAAAGAACTGTTCATAGACTTAATATCAAGGATAGAAGACAAGGTTAAAAACACTATACTCAAAAGCCAATAAGGGGAATAGTAGCAAGTGAATGTAACTAAATCACACAGAAACTTGTGTGACTAAGAGATCACATCTAAGACCCTATGGGCCAGAAGGAGCTGCAGTAAATACGCTGTCTGAAGAGAGGATCTGTTTAAACAAACATAGCATTTCATTTTTACAATTGTAGAGAAAAGAAATGACATTAAAACAGAAAAGGCTTGAAAAACTCCAAACACTAATTACCAGAGAAGAAGTTCTCTGTGATGTACTGTAGGTATTTTTTGGTTTGTTGTTGTTGTTGTTGTTGTTGTTGTTGTTGTTGTTGTTGTTTGTTGTTGTTGTTGTTGTTTTGTAAGGAATATTAAAATGCTATAAGGGAAAACCACCAGGTCACCTACAAAGGTAGAAACAACAGAATAACATATAATCTCTCATCAACAATATAAAATTCAGGGAAGCATGGAATGATATATTAATTATATTTCCTAATCCATGAAAGTAACTACAAACCAAGATTCTTATATACAGCAAAGATGTCTTTTAAAATTGACAGAGAATTCAGGATATTTCAAATCAAATATAAACCGAGGTGGTTATAGACTATGAAACCCACACTGCAAACAATACTTAAAAGAACATGATACACCTAGGATGAAGAAAGACAGTATCAAACATAAGAGTTTAGTAATAAATAAATTTTGTCAGAGGAACAGATTAACTGAGAGGAGTTTAGAAGGAGTGCTTCATATATAACAAAGTGAGCCAGCAAAACTCTCATACTACAGTAGGGGGGAAGTAAAGAATGAACAACAATACAACCAAGGAACACACCGCCCCCCAGAGCTGGTAAACACATGAGATACGTGTGGTAATGACTCAGCAGTGGTTCTGAGTCCGCTGTGTCCTCCTACTCAGGGTGTCCAGACACACTGCTGTACACCTAGACTAGGCGGGAAGGATGAAGAAGAGTCTGGACTGGGCCCTTCGGGATCCTGGTCCAGCTGGGAGGACCACATTTCCCAAAAAACTATGAGAGAGTGCCTGCACATAGACTCTGGGAACCTGCCCCAACTTGGTTATGATTGGTAAATAAAGATGCCACAGTCAATGACTGGGCAGACAGAGGCAGGACTTGAGAATTTCCAGGATTTGGGAGTGATTGAGAGGAGGAAAGAGGAGATCTGAATGCCAGGGAAAAAAAAAGAGACAGAAGGAGAGGAGAGAATCTGGGCCTGAGAAGAGTGAGGGACAGGGAGGCCTACCTGGGATGTGAAGGAGCCAAGGGAGTGAGGCTCAGCTGGGCAGCCCTATAAGTCCAGGACAACCAAGGATGAATGTAGAATTTAGTAAGTGTATCTTGGGTGTTCCAAGCTTTGGGGCTAATATCCGCTTATCAGTGTTCTTTTGTAATTGGGCTATCTCACTCAGGATAATTTCAAATTCCATCCATTGCCTAAGAATTTAGTACCGAAGATAAATTCACAAACCACATGAAGCTCAAGAAGAAGGAAAACCAAAATGTGAATGCTTCAGACTTCTTAAGAGGGGGAACAAAAATACAGGAGGAAATATGGAGACAACATTGAAACAGAGCCTGAAAGGCTATCCAGAAATTGCTCCACATGGGGATGTACCCCATACACAGCCACCAAACCCAGACAATATTGCAGATGTCAAGAAGTATATCCTGTAAGCACCTGATTTTTGACAAAGAACCCAAAAATATATTGGAGAGAAAAAATCTTTAATAAATGGTGTGCTAGGTGAAACTGCTTAACTGTAAGTTAAAGAATGAAAGTGGATCTTCATCATTCATCCTGCACAAAACTCAACTCCAAATGAGTCAAGCACTTCAACAGAAGACCTGATACCCTGACCCTGATAGATGAGGAAAAAGAGAATACACTTAAACTCCTTGGCAACTGACAGGGCTTTCTGAACAGAATCCTGGTTGAACACGTATTAAGAGCAACAATTAGAAAATGAAACCTCATGAAACTAAAACGTTTCTATACAGCAAAGGACATCATCACTTGAGGGAAGAGGCAGCCTACAGAATGAGAAAAAAATCTACACAGGTATATATCCAACACACGGTTGATATCTATAACACAGAGTTTAGAAATTAAACAAGTAAATAAAGAAAACTATTCCCAATTTTAAGACGGAGCATAGAAAAGACCAGTTCTCAAAAGATTAAATACAAATGGATGAGAAAAACTCTAAGAATGTTTAACATCCTTAGTCACTGGAGAAATTCTAATTAAAACTACTTAGATATTTCATCTCAACCCAGCCAGAATGGTTAAGTTTTTTTTTCATATTCTATATACTTACATTTCAAATGTTATCCCCTTTACCAATTCTCCTATGCCCCTCCCGCTCCCCCTGCTTCTATGGGGATGCTTTCATTCCCACCCACCCACTCCAACCTCAACACACTGGCATTACCCTACATTGGGGAAATGAGCCTTCACAGGACCAAGGGCTTTTCCTCCTATTGATGCCAGACAAGGCCATCCACTGCTACATATGCAACAGGAGTCACGGGTACCTCCATGTATGCACATTGGTTTAGTACCTGGGAGCTCTGGTGGGTTCTGTTTGGTTGATATCGTTATTCTTCCTATGGGGTTGTAAAGCCTTTAGCTCCTTCAGTCTTTTCTCTAACTCCTCCATTGGGGTCCTCTTGTTTAGTCCAATGGTTATCTACAAGCATCCCCATCTGTGTCTGTAGGGCTCTTGCAGAGTCTCCCAGGAGACCCCCATATCTGGCTCCTGTCAGCAAGCACTTCTTGGCATCAGCAATAATGACTGGGTTTGGTGGTTGCATATAAGATGGATCCCCAGGTGAGGCAGGCTCTGGATGACCTTTCCTTCAGACCCTGCTTTACTTTTGTCCTTGTATTTCCTCCTGTATTTTGTTCTCCCTTCTAAGAAGTACTGAAGCATCCACATGTTGGTCTTCCTTCTTCTTGAGCTTCATATGATCTGTGAATTTTTTCATAGATATTCTTAGCTTTGGGGTTAATATCCAGTTATCAGTGAGTGCATACCACGTGTGTTCTTTTGTGACTAGGTTACCTCACTTAGGATGACCCATTTGCCTAAGAATTTCATGTAGTCATTGTTTTTAAAAGCTGAGTAGTACTTCATTGTGTAAATGTACCACATTTTCTGTATCCATTCCCCTCTTTTGAAGGACATCTGGGTTCTTTCAAGCAGTGTATCTGGTTCTTTATGGAGGTCTTTGGTCCCCTTGCACTTGAGCATTGTACAAGGAGATAAGAAGGGGTCAATTTGCATTCTTCCACATGCTGACCTGGAGTTGAATCAGCACCATTTGTTGAAAATGCTGTATTTTTTTCCATTGCAGACTTTTAGTTGCTTTGTCAAATATAAGGGACCATAAGAGTGTGGGTTCATTTCTGGGTATTCTATTCTATTCCGTTGATCTACCTGCCTGTCTCTGTTCCAATACCGTACAGTTTTTATTATGATTGTCTGTAATGCAGTTTGAAATCAGGGAAGGTGATTCCCCGAGAAGTTCTTTTGTTGTTGAGAATAGCTTTTGCTATCCTGGGTTTTTGCTTTTCCAAAAGAATTTGCAAATTGCTCTTTCTAACTCTACAAAGAATTGAGTTGAAATTTTGATGGGAACTGTACTGAATCTGTAGATTGCTTTCGGCAAGATGGACATTTTTAGTATATTAATCCTGCCAATCCTTGAGCATGGGAGATCTTTTCATCTTCTGAGATATTATCCAATTTATTTCTTCAGATATTTGTAGGACTATACTGGAGGTGTCAGGGGTAGAAGGCAAGATGAGAAAGAGAAGTAAATATAAAGAGACCTTTTGAAAAAGATTATGGAAATTCTACTACTGTAGAAGCTTCACACAAACACATAGAAATCAAAGGTTAAAATTGAGTTTCTCTACAATGAGGCAACAATTCCCATCTTAGATGACAGAGATTAACAAATAAAATATCCAATGCCAAGTTGCTTCTCATTGGGCACTGAATCCCCCATAGACCTGCAAACATTACAAGATATTGCCTTTTTCTCATAGTTAACCTCCAGAACTTCATGGTGAGACCTTATTGCTTAAGGAAACTTATTCTTGATCAAAGAACATTGTGAAGACAAACTGGTAAAAATCTGGAAGCTTTATCCCTACATTAGTTAGCCTTCATAGTGCTATAATGCTAAAAATTGCTATACAGGCTACTGAGGAGAAAAGAAATCACCAATCATACCTAACAACAAACATTTCACACTGTAATAGTGGAAAAAGATACCCACAGATGTGCTAGTGGCATAGACATTACAGGAGTGATCAATCACTTTCTGATTGGACCTCAGGACAGCACCAAAGGATGAAACACATCCTTATGGCTAAACAGATCATGTAGATTTCAGGAGAGAGCCTGAAAACTACTATTATGCTCCTAAATAGACATAGCATTAAGCTGACTCCTAATTATTTGTCACTATGCCTAGATACATCAAGTCAGAGATTTTTTTTAATAGACACAAGTTGAGTGAGTAAGGAAAAAGAGGTGAATTAAGGAAGAGTTTGAGGAAGGGAGGGAAGAGTGATCAATAGACATTGCAAGAAACTCTCAAAGAACTAATAAAACTAATAAAATAAAAATTATTACCATTTTGAAAAGCCAGTACTCTTTCCCTTCATCCCACCACCACTCCAGCAAGACTCCATTCCCATCCCTATGCACCCCACTCAACTCTTGAAATCTATTCCATTTCCCCTTCCCAGTGAGATCCATGCAGCTGCCCCCCCTCCTTATTGCTCCCTCTCTAAATTTGTGGATTGTAGCATGATTATCCTTAACAGCTAATATTCTCTTAAAATTCAGTACATACCATGTTTGTTTTCTTGGGTCTGGGTTGCTGCACTAGAATTTTTTTTTCTAGTTCCATACATTTGTATACAAATTTCATGATGTCATTGTTTTTTGTTGGTGGTGATGGGCAGTTTGTTGTTTTTGTTCATTTGTTTGTTTGTTTGTTTGTTTGTTTGAGACAAAGTTTCTCTGTGTGGCCCTAGCTGTCCTGGAACTGGCTATGTAGATCAGACTAGCCTTGATCTCAGAGATTTGCTTGCCTCTGCCTTCCAAGTGCTGGAATTAAAGATGTATGCCACCAAGCTCAGCCTGACGCTATTGTTTTTAACAGCAGAGTTATACTCCATTGTGTAAATTTACCACTTTTTCTTTATCTATTTTTAGGTTCTTTCCAGTTTCTGGCTATTATAAATAAAACCGTTATGAATGTAGTTGAGCAACTGTCCTTGTGGTATGGTGGAGCATCCTTTGGCTATATGTTCAGGAGTGATATGGGTGGGTCTTCAGGTAAATCAATTACCAATTTTCTGAGAATAGGTCATATTAATTTCTATAGTGGCTGTACAAGTTTATACTCCCACCAGCAGTAATGGAGTGCTCTCCCTGCTTCATATCCTCACAGTATGAGCTGTCACTTGTGCTTTATCTTAGCTATTCACACATGTATAAGATGAAATATCAAAGTCATTTGTATTTGCATTTCCCTAATAGCTAAGGATATTGAACATTTCTTTAAGTATTTCTCGGCTATTTCAGATTCTTCTGTTGAAAATTCTGTTTAGATCTGTACTCTATTTTCTTGATTGCATTATTTGGTTTGTTAATGTCTAGTTTCTTGAGTTCTTTATTTATTTTGAAGATTAGTCATCTGTTAGATGTGGAATTGATGAGAATCTTTCCCCATTCTGTGGGCTGCCATTTCGTCCTGTTGACAGTGTCCTTTGCCTTACAGAAGCTTTTCAGTTTCATTTATTAATTTATTAATAAATGTATTAATCATTTATCTTAGTACCTACAGTATCAGTGTTCTGTTCAGGAAGTTGTCCCCTTTGCCAAATTTTTCAAGGCTACTTCCAACTTTGTTTTCTATCAGGTTTAGTGTATCTGGTTGGATGTTGAAGTCTTTGATCCTCTTCGACTTCAGTTTTATACAGGGTGATAAGTAAAGATATACGTGCCTTCTCCTACATGCCAACATCTGGTTAGACCAGAACCATTTGTTGAAGATGCTTTCTTTTGTTCCATTGTATGTCTCTGGCTTTGTTTTAATCAAAAATCAGGTGCCCGAAGGTATGCAGATTTATATCTGGATCTTTGATTTGATTCCATTGATCAACCTGTCTGATTTTATGCCAATGCCATGCAGTTTTTATTACTAAATTTCTGTAGTACAGCTTGAAATCAGGATGGTGATATCTCCAGAAGATCTTTTGCAGTACAGGATTGTTTTAGCTATCCTAAGGTTTTGTTTCCATATGATGTTGCATATTTGTCTTAGGTAGGATTTTACTACTATGTACAGACACTGTGACCAAGGCATCTTGACATGACCCAATGACACTTAATTGGGTCTGGCTTAAGGCTGGAACATGACAGCATCTAGGCAAGCATGGTGCGGGAGGAGCTGAGAGTGCTAAATCTTTATCTGAAAGGTGCTAGATTATTGACTCCCAGGCAGCTAGTATGAGGATCTTAAAGCCATAGTGACACACCTACTCCAACAAGGCTACACCTACTCCAACGGGGCCACACCCTCTAATAATGCCACTCTCTGAGCCCAGTATATACAAACCATCACTGTATTGTTCTTTCAGGATCTGTAAAGAATTGTACTGGGGTTTTGATGAGAATTGTGTTGAATTTGTTGGTTCTTTTTGGTAAGATGACCATTTTTTACCATATTAATCCTGCCTGTTTAGGAGCATGAGAGATTTTTTTGGGGGGTGAGTAACTGTAATGTAGAAATTTTGGGAGTGACCAACCAATGACTGGCCAAATTTGAGGCTCATGCCTGACACTGGATGGCTGGAAACTAGAGACTGCATAGTCCACAGACATAGGATAGAACCAAACCCAACTGACTAAAAACCAATCAATCAATCAATAAATAAAGTCAATGAAATTATTCCTAATGATATTATGCTATACTCAAAGACTAGAGCCTAGCCCAATTATCATGAGAGGGCTTTCATCCATCAAATTATAGGACCAGATGCCAAGACACACAGCCAAACTAGACAGAGCTCAGGAAACCCTGAGTAGAGGAAGAATGATAGTAAGAGCCAGAGTATTCAAGGACATCTGAGGAACACAACTCACAGAATAAACTAAGCAAGGCTTGTATGGTCTCACAGAGACAAAGACAACTACTAGGGAGCTAGGACCTTTGGATATGATTACATAGCTTGGATTTCTTGTGGGACTTTAAAAGTGGGATTGGGGGACCCGCCTCTGACTCCCTTTTTTTGTTGGTTTTTTGTTTTGTTTTGTTTTGTTTTTTGCTTTGGGACCCTTTTTCTCCTGCTTGTTAACTTATCCAGGCTTGATATGAGGGTATGTGCATAGTTTTATTGCAATTTGATAAGCCATGTTTGGTTGCTATGAGAACTGGTCTTTTCTGAAAGGAAATGGAGAAGTAGATCTGGGGAAGAAAGGAGGTGGGAGAGAGGGACTAGGAAGAGTAGAAGTATGGAATACTGTTACTGTGGTTAGGGTGTAATATATGAGAGAAGATTTTTATTTTTAAAAAGGCCAAAATGTGAAATCAAAATTTTCTGTTAAAAATGTGGAATGTGTATCAGGAGTTGAGCTCTTGCTTGGGATGAGCAAAGACCTGGATTTTATCCCCATAACTGTCTATAAAAAGGGCATAAAAATGTTTGATTTACACATAATATGTCATTCACATTTCCTTTCCTGAAAAAGATAAGAATACCTTGCTGCTATATCTTCTATCATGATTTAACAATCATTTATTGGTTTTAAAAATAACTCTGTACTAAATTCATTATGTTAAAAATATAACATAATGCTATAAAATTCTGATCAAAGAGTATCTCTTCATGTTTGCTTCTTTTTCATTTTTTGTTTTTATTTTTTATTGGATATTTTATGTGTTTACATTCCAAATGTTATCCCCTTTTCCCTTTCCCCTAGGCCTGCTTCTATGAAGATGCTCCCACTCCCACCCACATACTCCCATCTCAACATCCAGGCATTCCCCTATACTGGGAAAAAGAAACTTCACAGGACCAAGGGCTTCTCCTCCTATTGATGCCAGGCAATGCCATCCTCTGCTACATATGCAGCTGGAGACATGGAGCCCTCCATGTGTACTCCTTGTTTGGTGGTTTAGTCCCTAGGAGTTCTGGTAGATTCTGTTTGGATGATGTTGTTCTTCCTATGGGGTTGTAAACCCTTTACCTCCTTCAGTCTTTTCTCTAACTCTGCCATTGGTTTCCCCTTGTTCAGTCCAATGGTTAGCTGCAAGCATCCTCATCTGTTTTAGTAGGGCTCAGGCAGAGCCTCTCAGGAGACATCCATATCTGGCTCCTGTCAGCAAGCACTTCTTGACATCAGCAGTGGCGACTGGGTTTGGTGGTTGCATTTGGGATGGATCCCAAGTGGGGCAGTCTCTGGATGACCTTTCCTTCAGGCCCTGCTTCACTTTTGTCTTTGTATTCCCTCCCATGAGTATTTTGTTCTCCCTTCTAAGAAGGAATGAAGCATCCAAATTTTGATCTTTCTTCTTCTTGAGCTTCATGTGGTCTGTGGATTGTATCTTGGGTAATACTAGTTTTGGGACTAATATCCACTTATCAATGAGTACATACCAAATGTGATTTTTTGTGATTGGGTTACCTCACTCAGGATGATATTTTCTAGCTCCATCCATTTGCCTATGAATTTCATGAAATCATTGTTTTTGATAGCTGAGTAGTACTCAATTCTGAAAATGTACCACATTTTCTGTATCCATTCTCTGTTGAAGGGCATCTAGATTTTTTCCAGCTCCTAGCTCTTAGAAATATGGCTGTTATTAACATAGTAGAGCATGTGACCTTGTTACATGTTGGAGCATCATTTGGGTATATGCCCAGGAGTGGTATAGTTCGGTCCTCAGGTAGTACTATATCCAATTTTCTGAGAAACCTCCAGACTGATTTCCAGAGTGGTTGTATCAGTTTGCAATCTCACCAACAATGGAAGAGTGTTTCTCTTTCTCCATATCCTCACTAGCATCTGCTATCACCTGAGTTTTTGATCTTAGCCATTCACCCTGGTATAAGGTGGAATTTCAGGGTTGTTTTGATTTGCATTTCCCTGATGACTAAGGACGTTACACATTTCTTTAGGTACTTCTCAGCCATTTGATATTCCTCAAGCTTAGAATTCTTTGTTTAGCTCTGTACCCAGTTTTGAGAATAATTTTTGCTGTCCTGGGATCTTTGCTACTAAAATAAATTTGCAAATTGCTCTTTCTAACTTGATGAACAATTGATTTGGAATTTTGATGGGGATTGCATTGAATCTGTAGATTGCTTTGGCAAGATGGCCATTTTTACTATATTAATCCTGCCAATCCATGAGCATGGGATATCCAGTATTTGCTGTGGTGGGAAAACTGGGTTCTGGTGATGTCAAGTAGTCTTGGTTTCTGTTGCTTGGGTTCTTGCATTTGCCTCCAGCCATCTGGTTATATCTGATGTTAGTTGGTCTTGCTGTCTGACTGGAGTTTGTCCCTCCTGTTAGCCTTTGAGCCTGTGATCTTAGGAGTGAGATGCTCCTGTAATCCCAGCTCTCTTTTGGGCAACTTTTGGGTCTCAACACTTGGGGAACAGCCTTAGCTTTGGGCACACATGGAGACTGGAGTCCTGCTTCTATTTCTCTAATAATTCTTTGTGGTTCCTAAAATGTATAACATTAAAGCCTGTTTCTTTTGCAGCCTATTCTCAATGTTTTCACAGCCATTGCTTCTACTGAACCTCACAACCATCTAGGAAATTTGATTAGGGTATTATATATGTGGTAATATGTATTAGCTTGTGAAGAAAATGAAATATTCTTTTCAATGTATGCAGTCACCAAGAAAGTAAAATGCAACAATAGATATGTTGGTTTTAAGCAAATATTTGTCACTTAATACTTTACATGATGCTTATTATATCAAAACTAAAATATTTTAACATCTTGTCTGATCTCTTCCCAAACATTTTGAATGTTTCTTCTTAAAGGAATTTAAAAGCAAAATTATCCATGTCCTGACCTTTGTGCCTCCGGGTGGTCTTCTTGCTACTACGCCTTCTATGACAGCCTCCTTTTATCTCACAGCTCTGTCAAACCGCCTAATATATGTTTTAGTAGTTCCATATACTTTTATTCAGGGTACTTTCGTTGATGTAATTTTAGTATATTGGGTTGATTATATCATAGCTGCCTGTCTTTTCCACTCACTTAACTCCACAAAGTAGGAGTTCTATGTCTGGCTTTGCTCATCAAGGATCATTTCTATTTAACAATGTACCTGAAATAGTGTAGTTACTATGAAATAAAAGAATAGCTCAATGGCATCTGTAAAATAATGTGAGATGAATTTAGCCAAGTATGTCTTGTTATAAACAACTCTGTATATCATTAGAGCTCTCCTTGGGCATGATTTTACAGGGGCAGCAACTTCTTCACTAGAAATAAACTCCTCACTGCAGGTGTCTCAGGTTTGCTGTTGCTGTCAGTGAACTCTTGTTCCTGGAAAAAGTTTGAAATTTCCATGCTGTCAAGGAGAGTCAAGATGTGCTAAAGAATAATCTGTTAAATGCATTAAGAATTAACCTCTCCAAAGTTATTCTCTCTGTTTGAGAGCTAATCTACTCTCGGATAGTAGAAGGGGTTTTAGCCATATGACCGTAGTGACCTTTCAGACTCTCTGAACAAGAGCTAAATCTTTTTATGACTTGAAAATATTCTTGTCCATTATTCAACTCAGTGTAATTTATTAGGTTCAATGATAATACTTGAGTTGGAGAATCTAAATGTATATAAATCACTTAGTTAAGCCACCAGTCCCAGGGGACTCCATCTTGTCATGGATCATGACATCCTCACAGCATTATTAGCATAACAGAAACCATCATGTATCTTTTCACACTGAAGACTCCAAATCTTTCCATATTTCTCAGTGGAGTGTCTGTCAGCACCCATGAGCTAAAAGGAACTAGTCTTATAGGGACTTGAGGAAAAAAAGTAATGAAAATTCTCTTTAAAAAGAAATAGAAAAAAAGATTGTACCACCTCATGGAGATCTAGAGAAACAAGAAAATGGTAGGAAAATGTGTGAGGCCAAACAATAAAAACAAAACAACAAAAAACTCTAGAATCAAATGCAAATTGAGATAGACCAAGACATGAGTCAAAAGAAGTTCATTCAAAAAATAAAGAATACAACAAAAGAAAACTAGGAGAAATGAGATACCACAGGAGTTTTTGTTCCTGTCTTATAAATATAAATTTATAGCTACTAAACAAACAAAATCAAGAGTTACCACAAGGTACTAGATATGAAGGAAGAAAATTTTTAGATAAAAACATATCTTGTATTTGTTCTTAAAAGAACTCACATTAAAATACTTGAAATAGCCTTCTCAAGATGTTTTATTTTCCTTCTCTATACTGGCTTTCACACAATGTGTTCACCCACACACCCTGATGTTACTGACGCATAAATCAAATCTTTGATAGAAAATGAGGAATAAAAATATATGAGCACAAGAGGTTCCTGATCCTGGCAAGACCCCAATCCACATACATCCTGGGCCAGCCTGACCTGCTTAATATCCTTGAAGAAGTCTGTCCTACTGCCAGCCTTAATTTTGTGCTTAATAAGTGTGCTTTCTATAAAGAGCACAACCTTGCCAACAAATTGTCACAGATGATGCATCATAATATATAAACTTTCTCACTCCTCATTCTCGCCAAGGCAGTTACTGAGCACAGACTACTCAAAAACTCTGGTTTAATACATTTGTGACTAGCATTAGTAAAAGTCTATGAATGGATGTGCCTATGGGTTCATGATACCCAATTGAGGAACCATCTCATAGAAAATTTTCCATGTACAATGAACTATTTTGTACCCCAAAAAGAGCTAATGTAGTCAACAATAAAAGAAAAAAGTTCCAGTCCCACCCAAAAAACTATTTGAAATAGACTAACTACTGGCTATATAGAGCAATCCTAGCTGAATAAAAATCCAAAAAGAGGCACAGTAACTCCCTTTGGGCCAGAGGCCTAGTCCCAGGGAGGGGTTCCCAGAGCAGTCCTCATGTCTGTTGACTTGTTTTTTCAAGCTGTTAGTGTAACTCACAGCTACGTTGGTTTGTTTTGTTGTTGTGACATCGTCTCCATAGATGTGCATTGAAATTGTGCCCAGCTGCACCAAAGCCAAGAACCATGCAATCTGGAGGTTGTGTAAGCAAGATTACAAGGCTCCGAGGTATCCAGGGCCGATCCTGCTCATCCCTCTGCTTACCTCCAGGCTCTGCTAAAACAGCATGGGCAATTAAATAATGTGCTGGGACCAGATCCAAGTGCTGTAGAAAATGTGGCAGAAAAACCACAGCTTCATCTTCACATCAGTACTTGATGCTTAGGAAATAGTCACTGATAACTAGAACCAATCTGTAGCTTGATTTTTCTACTTGCCCTTCCCTTTCGATGCATAACCCAACTTACTCATCTTTATTTATATCAAGAGAAACTCTCTTCGCATTTTCTTAAATCCTCTGTCCCTTCCATGAATAGATTCTCAAGAATTAAATCTATCAGCTCATTCACACCAGACTTTCAAATACAAATCCAGGCCATCCAGTTAAATTTATTTAGAATAAGTAAAAACACAATATTTGGAACACTCTTATACTGTCAAATATTCTTATACCTTCATCAAAATAAGTCAGTCGTTGTTTATTTAAAACTCAAATTGAACTTGTCCTGTATTTTATGTGGATGTCTGACATAGAAGAATATGTGACTTACATTTTACCTCTCCTAAAGATATTGGATAAGTCAAAGTCTCAGTACAGTAAGCCAAATTAATGATTAGCAGATATTTGGCAATGTAGTAAAAGAACAAATATATCAAGTAAGCAAGCTTTTCTTATTCTCTGGCCAATTGGAGTCACCACTTTTTAAATTTGAAGGCCTCAACTCCAAAGATAAACAGCATAGTTTGATTTTTACCTGTTTGTAACTAAGGTTACTTATCAATATCTACTTCAAATCCAGGTCATGTAATTATATTAATTGGTACTCTATCCTTTAGATAGAAAAAATATTGTCAAACATCAGCCCCAAATTCCCAAAGTACACCAAAGACACCAGTGGTGACAGTTGGATGTCCTAGGACTCAGTTCACTTCTCACCAACAGAGACTGCCGCATATCATAGCCTTAACAGAGGCAAGTATGAAGTGTATGTATGTTTTTCAAATCCCAAGAATATCTGTATGTGGGACAAAGAGACAGGTTGTGGAAAGAACAGTAATGAAAAGAAAGTAGGCAACCGAGGAGCAAAAGAAAAATTAGCCCTATTCAGTGTTTTTAAAGAGGTATATGAGGAAAGAAGAAGTTCACAACAGTTACACAGAATAGGTCTAACTATTGTAAGAAGCTTGTAGAAGATGTTCAAAATAGATTCATTTAAAACCCACTCTAATCTTCCTCCTCTTGTCTCTTGTTTCTCTCTTTCTTTTTCTTTCTTTCTTCTTTTCTTTCTTTCTTTCTTTCTTTCTTTCTTTCTTCGGTTTTGGTCAGTTGGTTGGATGGAAGATTTTTATTTTGGTTTGTATGTTTGCTTGGTTGGTTGGTTGCTTAGTTGGTTGGTTTCTGACAAAATAGCATACGCTGGCCTGGCCTCAATTCATGATTCTCTGCCTCTGCAGCAGAGCACTTAGACTACAGGCATTTGTCACTGCACTTGATGCAAGATTTTTGTATACAGAGAGTAGTAAACTAAAGTCTACCTTTTTCCAGACTCTCCTTGAACTCTGACAATGATCAAGCTCTATTATCAAATACTCTTTTGTAGCTTGAATTCAGAACAGTGAAGTGAGTAAAGAGATGGGTATAGGGACATCCTTCTGCTCTTACAGATGATGTTTTAAGTCTCATTCATCAGAAGTGGCATGCAGCCTCCAGATAAAGGCACTGAAAAATTTCTTTAGTCCAACCCTAAAGATGCTTCAGGAACCATTTGTGGATACTCATCCCTAAAGTTTGTTTACTTAACCCATAGACCCAACTACTAATACATCTCAGATTAAGCCAGCTACAGTAGAGTCTCCTCTGTATAATTGTACCCGAGGTGATATAAGTGGATCGTAGATCCCCTAGACATCTGTCCCACCAGCTGACTGGTCCTAAACCAGAGATGATCACGGATAATTTTATCATCTCCCAGGACACACTTAACAGGGTCTGGCAATGTTGTTGTTTGCTATTGTTTGAGTAGAAGATGAGGGTGGTAAATATTGCATGCATCTAGTGAATTGAGTCCAAGGAAGTTACTCAAACCCTACTACCACCCGCAACACACACACACACACACACACACACACACACACACACACACACACACACACGTACACCAAGGAACCATCCCACCACAAACATCATTGGTGCAAGGATGCAGAACCCTTCCCTAATACAATACCCATTTTGAATTATTTTTGCAATATTTTGAATTTTAAAGATGTATTTGTGTGTATCTCCGCATGCATGTGTGTGTGTGTGTGTGTGTGTGTGTGTGTGTGTGTGTGTGTGTGTGTGTGCTTTACAGGCAGTTGCAATCCATCTGGTATGGAAACTGGGAGCAGAACCTAGGTCCTCTATATGAGCAGAAAGCTGTCTTAACTAATTAGCAATATTTCTAGCCTAGGACTTTGATTTTAAAAGTAGTCTCTATTACAATACAAATTGTCTTATGAAATATAGATGTATATATATGCAATATATATTACGGTTTATTTACATGATTTTCGCATTTTAATGCTTCTGAAACCATGTCATAATAAAACAAGCATATACTTAAATGTGATCATTTTTTTCCTATTTTTTATTATAAATGCTATAGTTAATCCAATAATTTGTCTTTTAAAACTAGTGGCATCTTAGAATCAAGGACTAAGTCTCTAAGCAGGTCCTTTCAGCATGCTCGTTTGCATGTAGAAGAGGAGTCCTGAAGGTGACCACAGGGCATCTTGGCCTCAGTCTCAGGTATAACACACAACCACCCAGTCACTTTTCACTGATTTTGGTGTGTGGTTCACATTTCAATGGTGTTCTAAGGCCATAATTGGTGTGGTAAAGAACAGCTAATTAAGGGTCCTCTGAAGGTGCAATGGAGAACAGGAAATAAATCTGTGAATAGCAAGTGTCACTGTAAAGAAACACAAGGAAAACAGTAACCGCAGAGAATGAGATTCCAGAACTTCATCTGTCTGTACAGGCCAGGCCTCCTTTACTACCAGCAGAGTCAGTTGTCTTTGTTTTACATTTATTTATTCAGAGTCATCTAAATATACGTTGGCCTGTTGAACCAGTCTCTGGGCTGAAGTACAATAAAAACATTAATTAAAACACCAGGCTAGAAACACCCAGCTGAGTGAATGGAACAGCATCAAATGAGTCTGCCATTAAGCGCCAACTAGGGAAGATACAGCCTCTGCAGGAAACCTGCCATGTGCCTCACTGGCTTCTAAGGGATTCCTGTCCATGATGAGGTGTGTGCTTCCTGACCATGGATACTCATGGCCAATTAGTCTGTCTCCAGACCCTTGAGTTGGTAGTGTCTCTGCCACGCCTTTCATTCTACGGTTGACTGGGGATGCATCTTCAGAATCCTCAAGGTTGGCAAGGATCTATGCAAGGGAATCTTACATAACATATGGGCTTTGTCCAGGCAAAGAGAAGCCAAGTGCCATCAGCCAAAATGTGCCTGGCACTTTAGGGGCAGTAGAACTTTCTCTCCAATGGCCCTCCCATTTCTGGATCCAAAAGCTATAGCAGCATTTGATGAGGTGTACAGTGCCACCTCAAGGGAACAGTATCATTTCAGATACTCAGGCTCTAGACTGAGGACATGGGCAAACATCTACCTAAGGGAGTGAGTGAATGAACCATAATTCCCCTGTGACATAGAAAATTCCCTAAATTCCAAATTTGTTTACACAGCTAATTAGGCATGAACTTTTAAAATCCAGCTCAGGCTTGTTAAGAAGTAAAATCTTGCTCTACGCAGGCATGTTCTGTCAAGGACTCACATCCTGTAAGAGATGCCATCGGTAGGAAATATGACTTTATAATAACACCTATAATTTTCTTAAATGCTCACAAGCAAAACAAAAGCAAGTAACCTTTTAAAAAGTTTTGGCTTCTTTCTTGTATGTATAATTTTCCCACAAACCTCCCAACTTAGAAAAACAAAGACATTTGAAAAGAAGACAATAGCATATAAGCACTAGGTAGGAACAGGGTCTGATATTCAGTAGGATCATTTTATTTACTGTTCCACTGTATTCTGCATTATTCATTCCTCTTTATTTTTCCTCAGTGACAAATGTGCCAATATGTTATTACAAAGAGACTGCCACCAAAATAGATAGAACTGCCTTTTATCAGGCATCTGGTCCTAACTAAATTCCTACGATCCCTTTTAAATCAGCATGGTGTGTGTGTGTGTGTGTGTGTGTGTGTGTGTGTGTGTGTGTGTAATTTTATGATTATGATTGAACTGGCTAAGGCTCATGAGCTGCCTGCTACTACATTCTTACATTCTGAAGTGCCAGGCTATTGCCTAAAAGAAGAAAACACTACTTTCTTCACCGGCAACCTATACTCTGAGTTTTCATGCTAAATTCAGTCCCCACCCAACTAATTAGTTCGAGAGCATAAGAGACTTGGTGTCACATGCCCGTTTCTGAAAGTTGGGCTTTCCAAGTGTGAAGCTCTCCCGTTACCCTTCGCAATTTAAATGAGCCATTTAGAAGCGTAGTTAATGTTTCTTCATTAATATATGCAGCCCTTGGGGCTACACTGAAGCTTGTAATGGCTCTGTGCCAACAGTCAGGTCAGCATAATGTCTGCAAGATTGGATGTTTCCTGCAGGCGGTATCCACTGTACAGCCCCAGCCCAACAGGGAGGTTCAAGTCAACTTTCTCAGCCAAACAGGATGGTACCCTGAGGTAGAAGGACTCATTTTCACTGCGGCCACCCTGTTTTTATCTTTTCCTTCAAAAGCATTCCATAGGTCGTGGTTTCAGATAACTAAATACTTCTTAATACAAATCCAATGTAAATGCATTTTAATATGTTAAATACCCCATCTCAAATCTAAACAAATATGCTAATAAATTTGACCTTTTATCCATGATTCAGACTCATCTTTAAATTGTTAGTTACTAGATGTGAGTGAACAAAAGCATAGAATGAGTTGCCCTTCCATCAAAAAACACTAAATTAACAGGCTTTCATAGTAATTTTGTATTTTTTTTTATTTTTGTTTTGTCTCCATACATAGGGTCAAATAATCAGTGATCACTTTGCCTGGGTATTCATGTCAGCCTGTCAAAGGAAACAAGGAGGAGGGTTCTCTCACTGTCAGTTTGCTGGGAACACAAATAACTCTAAAGTGGCATCGACACTGAAAGTTAGTTAGTTCTGGATGGTGGTTGAAGACTCTGACCTTGGCTGTAAATGCAGCAGCATCATGGATGAACCTTCAGACTTCTCTCTAGACACACAGAGGCCTACACAGTTCACTTCCAGCTCATGTGACTCCGACACATGATCACCTGAGACTTGTTCTATTTCTGGCACAGCCAGTAATTGATCTGTTCACCCTCGGGTATCCTCTCTTTCCTTCTGTGTGTCTTCTCACTGTCATTTAATTCTTACTCTGGGCCACTGCAGTTAGCATTCCATCATTTACCCAAAGGAATAGAGTCATAGAAAAAGAGTATAACATGCTAATGCATGTAAGCTGAAATCTTTTTTTTTTCTTTATTAACTTGAGTATTTCTTATTTACATTTCCAATGTTATTCCTTTCCGGTTTCCAGGCCAACATCCCCTAACCCTCCCCTCCCCTTCTATATGGTTGTTCCCTCCCCATCCTCCCCCATTACCGCCTCCCCCAACAGTCACATTCACTGGGGTTCAGTCTTAGCAGGACCAAGGGCCCCCTTCCACTGGTGCTCTTACTAGGATATTCATTGCTACCTATGAGGTCAGAGTCCAGGGTCAGTCCATGTATAGTCTTTGGGCAGTGGCTTAGTCCCTGGAAGCTCTGGTTGCTTGGCATTGTTGTTCATATGGGGTCTCGAGCCCCTTCAAGCTCTTCCAGTCCTTTCTCTGATTCCTTCAACAGGGGTCCCGTTCTCAGTTCAGTGGTTTGCTGCTGGCATTCGTAAGCTGAATTCTTAATGTGTTTTTGTTTTGTGTGACAAGAATGAAAATAAATTTTAAATTATGTGGACATTTTTATTTTTAAATTTGCCTCTTGTCATGATGGAAACCTGAAGTTTGGCTATCCTTACACAAGTCCACTCATATATGCTGTCTCCACCAATTATAACACCTCAGCTTCTGGGAACCCCCAACAGTGAGTGTTTGAAATCTGTCCTACATAATTCCAGCCAAAATGACTCAGTGCTGTGGTTTAGATACAAAATATCCACAGAAAACCAATGTATTGAAAGCTTAGTATACTGCCATGGCTACCATTAAGTAACTAGATCATGAAAGAATTAAGCTCATCAATGGATGAGTTTGTGGCTGAATGGGCTATTAGGAGATAGGTAGAGCCTGGTTGGAGGTAATAGGTCAGTGGGTCACTAAGGACAGACTTTTGAATGATTATCTTTTCTCCAGTCTCTTCTCACAAACTCTATTTTCCAGATGCTGTATGGTAAGTCACATCTATTGACCCTCCTGACATCATGAGTTCCAACTCCCCTCAGGCCCATAGCAAGAAAGCAAGCTAAGCAGTCACAAAATCTTTAAAATCGTGAACCAAGACAAAATTTCCTCCTCCTCACTTTTTAGTTGTTTGCTTGTTTATTTTGAAACACAGCATCAGTATTGAGGCTGATCTTGAATTCTGAATATTCTAAACACTACTTTCTTGAATGCTGAGATTTTAGGTATGGTCCACTGTGATGGTTTATATATGCTTGGCCCAGGGAGTGGCACTATTAGGAAGTGTGTCCTTGTTGGATTAGGTATGTCACTGGTATGTGTAGGGGGAAGGGAGACTTTAAGACCCTCATCCTAGCTGCCCAGAAGTCAGTCTTCTCCAAGCTGCCTTCAGAACAAAAGATGGAACTCTGAGCTCCTCCAGCCCTACATCTGCCTGGACACTGCCATGCTCTCACCTTGATGAGAATGGACTGAACTCAGAATTTGTAAGCCACCCTCAATTAAATGTTGTCCTTAAAGAGTTGCCTTGGTCATAACGTCTGTCCACAGCAGTAAAATCCTAAGACAGTCACTATGTCTGACTAACCCTTTCCTCCATTAAGCTGGGTTCTGCTGAGTATTTTGTCACAGCAACAGAAAGCTGACTGGAATATTCAGAGTAGCAAAGAAAACCCTCCAAAAGACAAAGCTCTCATCCAACATCAGACTAGATGCTGGTGTTGCCTGGAGATGGATCAGACACACCTCATTCTGGTAGACTGAGTCAAGACTGCAAGTCCTGAACTCTGAGAGTAACCTCAGGCCTAGGACAATTGGACCAATTACTCACCCTACTAGGCAATGACTCCCTGAAGGATTTCCCATGGTGTCCCCAAAATGACCTTTTGTCTTTAAAGCAACCCTAAGCATTCCAAGACTAATTCTTCCTTTCTCTTTCTTCCAATCTGGCAAATTATTTCCTAGTAACATTCCTAGGATAACGCTCTTCTTTTCTTATATCCACTAATTTGGATATTTGTCTTCTAGTACTAGGCTATTATAAAACACCAGGAGTAACTTTCTTTCACTCACAAGTCTGTACCATTTTATATAAATCTTTTCAAAGCTCTTGAACTTAGATGCAAACTAGAGTTGGAAGTCAATTTTCACCATACAGTCTGGCAAATTCCCTGGTTTTAAAAGTAAATGACCATGAAGGAAGAGGAAAGAGGCAGGAGGCCTCTCAGTTCTGGTGGAGATGCTGGCCTTTAAAATGATTTAATATTTACAAATACTGTGCTACTGGAGCTTCATAGGGAGCTTTCAGTATTGAAATTAATAACTACACATTTAAAGGAGCTATTGAGTCTTCTACTCTTTTTAAATGTCCAGTGCTGCTATTTGGGGAGGTACCAGAGACTTCAATAGGTAGTTTCTCACTAGAAAAGTAGTTCATTAGTTCATTGTGGAAAGATCCTTGAAGTTAGCTCACATTCTGGTACCTCCCTCCTCTCTACTCACCCTTCCACTTGCCCACAATAGCTCCACACACACACACACACACACACACACACACACACACACACACACACACACAAAGCCCTGCCTCCCTATCTCCTCCTTGCCATGTGGTATGCAGCCTCTGGCACCTGTATATTCTCTCAGGCTAAGATGCTCCCCACTACCACAAGCCTAGAATTTATGCAGAAAAGAAATATGGACTGAAACCATGAGCTAAAATACTTCTCCACTGAGTTCTGGGAATCCAGCTTAGGTCCTCTGCAACAGCAGCATGTATTTTTAACTTTTGCATTCTTAGTCTATCTATCTCTTAATCTCTTAAGCTCTTTTTAATTCTTTAAAAAATAGCTATGGGCACCTTGCCTAGGCAACACAGTAGAGCTGGCCCTGGTGGCATGAGCTTGGAAGAGTTGCCAGGCTGACCAACTCAGCTATCACACAGGCCCAGATCCAGGGCTGGAGCTGAGCCAGCCCAACATCCACCCCATCTATGAACTGGTAGAGCATGCGAAGGGGCTGATTCTGTAGATCCAAAGCTGCAGGGTCTCCATGACACAGGGCAAGAACAGGATATCCAAGAGGATTCTCAGTGAGGATCAAGTACTGAGAGTGTAGCACAAGCCAGGCTCCTTAAACCAAACCAATGACTCACCGCAAAGGCCATTTGCAGGAAAAGCTATTTAGGCAAAAGGGTATGTTGTGTGATACAGTATGACACACTGCAGTTTCCACAGTGAGATGTTTTGTTTTGTTTATTTTCTTTTATGGGAGGTTGCTAGGGGTAGAAGGCAGATATGGAGGGGTGGTAGATGAATGGGATTGGGGTGCAGAATGTGAAATTCACAAAGAATCAATAAAACACTTAAAAAATAATAGCTTTGTTTTGTTAAAATTAACTTCCAGATTTGTTTTTAAACATCTAAACTGAATACTACTACAGTTTATGTTGAAGGTTGTAGAAATATTGTATTTCCTAACTGAGATAGGTATTAGTGACATACATGTATTGATTTGATTAATTAACAATTAATCAATTGTTCATTTTAGATCTTGTAAATAAAAATAGTACATATAACAAATTTTAAAATTTTAAAAAATTAAAAAAATAGTACATATGTATGCACATATACATTTACACTGATATTTGTATGTACCTGTATGTATACACATAAATACTTTAAATTTATAGTACATAAATACACATTTGATACCTATAAGTCTCTAAGTATATAAATTTATGTTGCCATGTTTCCTTCTCCTTCAAATTGATTTATTTTTAAAACCGGTTTGGACCTGGAAAGGCAACCCTTGAGAGTACCATGGTTTCAGTTTCCAGCACCTCACAACATTTAAGGGATTCAACACCCTCCTCTAACCTCCACAAGTACCAGGCACTTATTTGGTGCACAAAATAAGGTACAGGTGTACAGGCAAACACTTGTGCACATAAAATTAAAATAAAATTTTAAAATATAAATGAAAATTTATAACCAGTTTCAACAACAAAGTGAAGAAAAGGGAAGAAAGGAAGGAGGAAAGGAGGGAGAGGGAATGGAGGGAGGGAGGTGGGGGAGGAGAGGGAGAGGGAGGAGAGGGAGGAACAGGGGGGAGAGGGAGGAACGGGGAGGGAGGGGGGGGGAGGAGGAAAGAACAGAGAGAAAGAAAAGAATAGTCTCGACCACAGTTTCCCCTCCTCGATTCCTCCTAGCTCTCTCCAACCACCTTCCCTTTCCCTAGACTCATTACCCCACTGTTTCCTCTTCAGAAAAGAGGTGACTTCCTTTAGCCTGCAGGTAAACAAAATAAAACAAGGTAAGAATAAGAAAAGGCAAAAGCCTTCATACTGAAGCTATGAAGCTAGACAAGGGAATCTAATAAGAGGAAAATTGTCTCAAGATACTAAAGAGCGAAAGATACACCCACTCCCAGTGTTAGGAGTTTCACAAAAACTCCAAGCTAACAGTCACAATACACACATGTACACAAAGAACCTGGTGCAGAGCCATGAAGCCCTGGGCTTGTGCTGAAGTCTCTGTGAGCCCCTAATAAGTCCTGCTTAGTTATTCAGTGAGCCTTGCTCTCCCACTGTTCTTCACTCCCTCTGATTCCCACAATCTTTCCTGCTCCTCTTCTGAAGAGTTCCCTGATCTTGAAGGGAAGTGACCCAATGGAGATCTCCAAATTAGACTCCCTCTCTGCATAATGTCTGGCTATGAGTTTCTGGACCCATTACCATCTACTGATGAAGGAAGCCTCTCTTGATGACAACTGGACAAGGTACTAATCTATGAGTATAGGAGAATTTCCTAGGAATCATTTCATTAGTATGTGTCACATATTCATTCAGTTCTACCATAGGTCTCTGGGCAAACAAGTCACCAGTTCTGGCCATCCAAGCAGTGTTGAACATGGGCTCCCTGTCACAGGCCTCAAGTTAAACCAAACATTGGATAGCTACTCCCACAAGTTCCACATCACCATTGCCCCAGTACATCTTGCAGGCAGGACAGATTGTAGATAGAAGGTTTGGGGTTGGGTTGGTGTTCAAGTTTTTTCTTTTTATAGCCTGCAAAGTACCTCCCCACACCAGGAGACTAGAAAGTAGGAGTGAAGGCTCTGTGCTGCACCAGCTTTACTTCTCTATGTTCCATGAGCTGTGTAGATGTTGTCCTCTTCAATGGGACCCCACTGTCAGCTTTCAGAGAGCAACCTCTGTCCTTGTATCAGCCTGGGTTGTTTAGTGATCTCTACAGGACCCCTTGGCCAACAACTCAAAGGAATGTAGCCGAATCCTCACACTGGAAACCTTTCCTTACCTTGGCTACAAAAGTTGGCCAGCTCAGACTCTGTGTCCTCTATTATTAGGAGTCCTTATTAGACATCCTCATAGATTCCAGAAGTTTTCTCTTCTACTAGGCTTCTAAACTACCACCCCAGTGCTCCTTAATTCCAGCTGTCTCTCCCTGCATTCTCTTCCATCCTTCCCCACCCCCACCACCGACACCACCTCCACCTGATTCTTCCCACTCCCATTCTCACTGGCCAGCAGTCTACCCACAAAATTTATTCTATTTCCCCTTCCCAAGGAGATCTATGTGTCCCTCCTAGAATCTGCACTTTACCTAACTTCCTCGGATCTATGAATTGTATCTTAATTATCATACTTTAATGCCTCAGTTTTTAAGGTGAATGAATGGCCAAAGACTGTCAGGTAGTTGAAAATGTCTTTTAAAGAAAGACCAAGAGGAACTGGGAAGTAGTTCAATTATGGGCACAGTGCTTGCCATGAAATCATGACAACCTCAATTTGAATCATCAGAGCCCATAAAAAGCCTGGCATAGTAGTCTGGGTCTCTAATCTGACTGAGTAAAGGGAAGATAGAAGACCAAGTCAGGAGAGCTAGCCTAGTGCACATGTGATAAGCCACAAAAAAAAAAAAAAAGGTCTTTCTCAAACAAGATTGAAGGTGAAAACAGACAGCCAAGGTTGGCCCCTCACATACACATATACATGCACAGTGACACAAAACGAACAGTGACACACATACACAACACAGTGACAAATGCATACAACATAATGTACACATCAGACACACACAAAAAAAGAAAGAAGAGAGAGTGAATTCAGTGGTAGAACACTTGCTCTCATGGCAAGGCCCTGAGTTCAATCTCAAAACAAGGAGGAATAGAAGGAGACAAGAATATAATTTCTGAAGAAGACTACTGAAGATAACATCAATCTATATGAAGAAATAATGAAGTCATTTCAAATATTCTGAGTATCTCACAATTCCTAGCATGGTGCATCTGAGTGGTCCTGCAGAAGATGCACCAAGGAAATGAGTAAATTCAGAAGGAGATTCAGTGCAGTGCAAACAAGATTCCTAGAGAAAATTGCACAAGATGGTTTGTCTTAGTTTCCTTTTTCCTGCTCTGATAATGACAGTGATCAAGACCCCCTTAAGGAGAAAAGAATTGCTGCTTAGGGTTTATCTCCAGTGGAAATCAAGGCCGGAGCTCAACTCAGGAAGCTGAAGACAGAAATTGAAGCAAGCACTATGGATGGACACCTCTTGCTTAGTCTCTACAACTTGCTCAGCCTATAATCCAGATCCACCAGTGCAGGGTGGCACTGCCTGCAATGGGCTAGCCTTCCCCCATCAAATCAGCAAAGTGTCCCAGAGGCTTACCTGCAGACCCATCTGACTGAGGCAATTCCTTGCTTGAGGTTTCCTCTTCCCAGGTGACTCTCTTAGTGTTAAGCTCACAAAAACCAACCCACACAATGGTGTAAAAGTGAAGAGCTGGTAAACAGGTATGCAGTCTCCACTAACTGGAATCTGCTAAAAGCCATCAAGACAGAGAAGCACTTACAGATCTTACTATGTTAGAAGCTAATGTAAGCCACTTCACAGAGAAAGTTTTAAAAGTCAATACTAAACAAATAATATAAAAACCAATACTAGTTCCAAGAAAATGTAGAAAGTATATAACACATAGAATTGTAACAAACTATATATTTATTCTACATCTTGTATATGATTAAGAGTATAAATTATAATATAGACCATAAATATAGTTGATTATATGTAAGTATATAAAATTGACTACATACCTACAAATGTTATACATATTATTATATATATAAACTATTTTATATACATAAATTATATTTATATGTAACTACATAATAATCATGTATAATAATCATTATCTTTATGTGTAACTACTTAAAGATGAATGGGCCATAAAGGTTCAAAATAACCAAAGGTTTAAGATGATGAATCAAAGCAATAACAAAATATACACACTATTTTTCTACTATGAGTAAATATCACGTTACGTAGAATTTTGAAATCAGATTTTGAAGATGATATTTTGATGGAGTCAGGAGCAAAAATTTGAGATAGAAGAATTAAAATAACTATTGTTTTCTATAAGTCTTTTAATAATAATTGGCTTTTGAAATTGTGTGTTTTCTACTTTGATTTTTAAAATACTAATTTTTATTTAAAAAATAAGAAAAGGAAAGGTTGAAGTTTGACATTTAAAACACATCATGTGCACACTATAATACTATAGAAATATTTATGTACCCATGGTTCTTGTGACTGTAATTATAAAAGAAAACAACTTCCCCCGTGTTGTTGTTGTTGCTGTTGTTGTTGTTGCTGTTGTTGCTGTTGCTGTTGTTGTTGTTGTCGCTGTTGTTTATGAAAGACTCAACCTCAAATATGAAGTACTCAAGTTCAGGTTCAATCCAAGTGAATATTTTCCCAAAGCACCATTTGGTGCTTAGTGAGAAGATGTCCTGTTTGTCAAGATTTTGGTATGAGTTCCTTCTCATATCCTATCCTAATGTGTTTTAGGGAGGATGGCTCACTCTCTGAAAGGAACTAAGAATTTAATTCACATGTAATTCCATTGCCAGTTTTCACAGCAGACAATCCAAAACCTTATAGATACAAAGAAGTTCAGACAAATCTATCAATTTTAAAAAGAGGAAGATGGCAATTAGTACTCTATTTCACAGATATATGTGAAGAAATATAATATTCATAAAATTACAGAATTGAGAGTGTGCAAGGATAGCAACAGATGTTCATTGTTGACCAATCCCAGGAGCAGAATGAACCCTGTGCTACAGCTCTTACTTTACCTTCCTTAATCTTTGAGTAATTAACATGGGGGAAAGTTGTTTTCTGGGCCACCACACAGACAAATAATTTCCCAGCAGAAAGAGACAAGCAAATGAGCCTGAGCATGTGACAGGCTTGGCAAGCAATGAGTCTTAACAAATTTGCAGTTGAATTATTGAACTGTTAAAACTGCTGAGTTAAACAGAAAAGTTCTGGATAGATAAATAGGGTTTTGTTAGTGTGGATTTTTGAGGGGGCCAATTTTGTTTGTTATAGCTGCCTGTTTCCATGAGCACCAAAAGTTATGACACGTCCACTCACACTGTTTATTTTTTATTTGGAAAATAAGGCTCCATTTACATAGTTGAGGTTTATCAACCACATGAACTTAAAGTGTGAGGTTCACACACACCACAGATTTATTTCCTAAACCAATGAACTTGTTTATTTTTAGATGAACTACAAAACATTGGTTCTTTGGTGAAAATAACGAAGGCCTTATTGAGAGAGCCTTTTTATCTTCAATTCAATAAATATTTTTAGTACTATATACTAGATGCAAGAAATAATACAGTGAAAAACAGAATATTCACCATACAGTTAGTTAGTTGGGCAATTAACAATAAAACAAGCATTATAATAAGATGAGTTAAGTACTTGGACTCTGGTAAGCAGAAGCACTCCATGTAACCTAGGGCTAAAGGGTGGGGACAACTTAGAAAAAATTCCCAAGGGAAGTTTCAAATTGGGAATTTGAGGGACAACTGGGGCTTATCCAAGTCAACAAGAATAGAGAAAAGGCAAAGAAGCTAATGAAAACCAAAGGCCCATGAGAAGCAGTGAGTGATCCCTGCTTAATTACCAGAAGACAGAAGACCCTGTTGGCCTGGGCTAGGGTAGTGGTGGTGATGTTACAGAAAACAGGTATATATGATAGCTAGGGTAAAGTCAGAATTTATTCTATTTCAATTTGTCAGACAAAGGGGGAAAAGAAAAGAATCATGGCTTACATTTTTCAAAATTGGACAAGTAGAACATGAATGAGAGCACACAGAGGAAATCAGATGGGGAAGAAGGGTTATGTCAGCTCTCATGGCCTTAATTGGTATTCTCCAGTAGGAATTTGGACTATAGCTTCTAGACTCTGTTAGAGATTTGGAATTCATTCTCTAAGAGTAGCTACTCTGTTCAAGTGAAGTCACCCACAGAAATTCTGTAGATGGAAAGAGACAGACCCAGGTGTCTAATGATGGACAGGAAATATCTAAGAATTGAAAAGGGAAGCCAGAAGAATTAGAGAGTGTGTTGTGAGGTAGAGAAGACAGTTGTCTTCTGTGGAAAGAGACCATCACAGGCCATTCATTGTGGTTACAACCAACGAAAATACAATTGTGGATAGTAGTCCCCACATACACATCTAAATACAACTCCCACATCCCAGGGATCATTGTGGAAGTGGGAACTGAAAGATTGTGAGAGCCAGATCACAGAGTTTGCTGTGAGGTTGTGTTTTCTAATAACATCCCACAAAGTCTCACTAGATGACTGCTCAAATATGAGCTTAACAAAGACAGCATTAAACACACTAAAGAGGAGAAAAGTTCCAAGAGGCCCTGACCTACACAAAGAACTTCAGGCAACTAAAAAATGCTGAGGGGGAAAAAATAATAGTACTAGAGAAGAACAAACAATTGGTGTCCAATACCAAATGCTCAGCCCTGAAAACATTCATACAATCAACATCATGTATAAATGTATGCATGTGTGTAACATATATATGTATACATGTATATGTGATATATACATATATATAATTACATTTAATAAAAAGTGGCCATAAATTGAAAAAAGAACAAAAAGGAGTATATAAGAGTTTGGAGGGAAGAAAATAGTGAAATTTCAAAATTTTAAATAAAAATTTTGTAAAGTTGCCTAGTTCAATGCCTGGAATCCTCTAACTGAACTTACAAAAGAGGAAACATAACACATAACTTCATTTGATGTGTAGATTTTATATGAAATAATCTTCCTAAATAAGAAGAAAGTGTGCCAGAGATATTATATACCATCTGTCTTTGTTAGGTTTCATTGCTATGAAGAGATACCATAATCATAGCAACTCTTATAAAGGAAAACATTTAATTGGAACTGGCTTACAGTATCAGAGGTTTAGTACATCATAAGATTTAGTCCAGGGAACAGCATGTAGGAAGATATGGTTCTAGAGGAGCTGAAAGCTCTACATTTTGATCTACAGACAGCGGAAGGAGACCGTGTGCCACACTGGACATAGCTTGAGCATAAGAAACCTCAAAGCCCACAGTGGCTCACTTTCTCCAACAAGGCCACACCCACTCCAACAAGGCCACACCTCCTAATAGTGACAATCCCTATGGGCCAAACATTCAAGCACATGAGTCTATTGGGTCAAACCTATCAAGCCATTACACCATTTTTAATTAAAAGTTATTAACTGTAGAAATGTAACAAAATTACAGAAAAAGGGTTTTAGACTTGAAGGACTGCAAACTCTTTGGAGGGAAACATGGGAATGAAACTAATGGAAAGGAAGAACTATTTGAAAAAGATGTGTTTGTTTAGAGCCATTGGGGTGTCAAATTTCCATCTTCATGGCCATAACTCACCTTAATGAGGGGTTTTTAGCAGTCTTTATTCTCAGAAGGGAGGGGAAGGTCCAGAAAGCCTTTCTTATGGAATACCTTATAACTTTTTAACTTTTGTTATTTATTTTAATTAACATACAAAGTAATGAGCTTAATTAACTCACTGATGGTTCAGCAGGCAAACCTGTCAAACTGATTTCAATCTCTAGAATCTGCATGGTGGAAAGACAGAACTGAATCCTGCAAGCTGTCCTCTGTAGCATGAATGTGTCTCAAACACACATGCACAAAAATAAATAAATGATGAAAAATGAGAAATGATAAAAAAGAAGGGAGAGAGAGGGAGTGGTGTAGTGGTAAATATTTAAAAAAATGAATCTACCATCCCGTGCTAGTGCTGGCACCGTAGGGCCACGTGGCATCTGCAGGGTATTTTCATCTCAGTCAGCAAAGGGTCTCAACCACTAAGCTCCCAATCTCCATCCCACACTGCCTCCAGCTCCTCTCTGAGCCCAGCACGGCAGCAGCCGCCCTCTTGCAACTCTCTTGCTGCAGACTCTGCTCACATTCCCCGCATCTGCCCCCGGTGCTTATAGTCACAGCTCCCATAACCAATTAAAATCAAAACTCAATAGGCTTGAAATTTAACAATCAGATTTATATCAGTAAATTTGAACTCCACAAAATGTCTACACAATAAACTCACAACCAGTTAATGATATAAACTGTTGACATAGATAATCCAATTTGTCCTATAAAAAGCCATCCCTTATGAAATTTTATAATTACCTGTGGTCCTTTAAGGCCACACAGATCTGGGTCGTCCTTCTCCATCTTGGTTCTTCTCTCTCTCTCCTCCCTTCGAAACGCTGTGCCTGCCTTACTTTTTCACTGCCCAATTAGCCTTGCCTTATCTTGTGCCTGTCTTCACCAGCATAAAGACAACAGTCTACACAGAGGGAAGGAAAGAGGGAGAAAGGATAACTTTGGGTTGTAGCTCAAGAGGGAGATAGCTGTTCCATAGGAAGTTTTTTGAGAAAACCTCCATATTGGGTACACTAATTTATTTTTTTATCCACAATGCAAAAGTCTCATCTTTCCCAACATCCTCCCGCTGGTGGAACTGCCATTTGCCCTTTCAGGGGTAGCCATTCTGATTAAGGTGAGATGGAATTTCAATGTAGTTTTAATTTTCATTTTCCTAATGGCTAAAAAAACATTTAAAAATATTAGCCACATATATTTCTTTTCTCAAGAACTATCTATTCAGTTCATTGATCCAACTAAAAATTCAGCAGTGTTTTACTTGAAAATTTTTACTATGTTTTAATCTTTTATTTTTTTCTCATTTTTACATCCCTGCCTGACCATACTTTCCCCTCCCTCCACTCCTCCAGGTTTCCTCCTACTTCCACTCTCCCCCAGATCCACTCCTCCATTTCCCTTCAGAAAAGAGCAGGCATCCTAGGGATTTCAAATGAACACAGCATAGCAAGTTTCATTAAGGCTCAGCACAAACCTTCCTATCAAGGCTGCTCTATGTTATAGCTCTTAAGGGAAAGGTATCCTGGCAATTGGGAGCCAAGGAATACCACAAAGTCACAGTGCACAATAAGCCTCACATACAAGATTTATTGGGAGGGAAAAGCTCAGGAGGATGGCTGCCTCAGCTCGGCCAGAAACATCAGAGAACTGAGCAGAAAACAAAGTTTATAAAAAATTTCTGGGAGTGTGTGTGTCTGGGGGAGATGGGTGGGATTTCAAGTTCAGGGCTTGGACTTCTGACCTTGTCCTGTGTTTAAGGACATCTGGGTTCTTTCCCAGATAAATAAGGCTGCTATGAACATAGTGGAACAAGTGTCTTTGTTGTATGTTAGAGCATCTTTGGGGTATATGTCCAGGAGAGGTATAGCTAGGTCCTCAGGTAGTGGAATGTCCAATTTTCTGAGGACCCTCCAGACTGATTTCCAGTGGTGGTACCAGTTTGCTGTCCCACCAACAATAGAGGAGTGTTCCTCTTTCTCCATATCCTCACCAGCATCTGTGTTAACCTGAGATTTTGAACTTAGCCATTCTCACTGGTGCGAGGTAGAATCTCAGGGTTGTTTTGGTTTGCATTTCCTTGATGACTAAGGATGTTGAACATTTCTTAGGTGCTTCTCAGCCATTCGATATTTCGCAGCTGTGAATTCTTTGTTTAACTCTGTACCCCATTTTAAATAGGGTTATTTGGCTCTCTGGAGTCTAACTTCATGAATTCTTTGCATATTTTGGATATTAGCCCTCTATTGAATGTAGGATTAGTAAAGATCATTTCCCAATCTGTTGGTTGCTGTTTTGCCCTAATGACAGTGTCCTTTGCCTAACAGAACCTTTGCAGCTTTATGAGATCCCATTTGTCGATTCTTGATCCTAGAGCATAAGCCAGTGGTGTTCTGGTCAGGAAATTTTCTCCAGTGCCCAGGTGTTAGAGACCTTCCTCACTTTTTCTTCTATTAGTTTAACTGTGTCTGGTCTGATGTGGAGGTCCTTGATCCACTTGGACTTAAGCTTTGTACATGGTGATTAAAAATGGATTGATTTGCATTCTTCTAAATGCTGATCTCCAGTTGAACCAGCACCATTTGCTGAAAATGCTATCTTTCATCCATTGGATGGTTTTAGCTCCTTTGTCAAAGATCAAGTGACCATAGGTGTGTGGGTTCATTTTTGGGTCTTCAATTCCATTCCACTGGTCTATCTGCTGGTCTCTGTAGCAATACCATACAGTTTTTGCTCTGTATTACTGCTTGAAGTCAGGGATGGTGATACCCCCAGAAGTCCTTTTATTGGTGAGGATAGTTTTAGCTATCCTGGATTTTTTGTTATTCCAACTGTGTTTGCAAATTGTTCTTGCTATCTCTATAAAGAATAGGATTGGAATTTTGATGCGGATTGCCGTGAATCTGTAGATTGCTTTTGGTAAAATGGCCATTTTTACTATATTAATCCTGCCAATCCATGAGCATGGGAAATCTTTACATCTTCTGAGATCTTCAATTTCTTTCTTCAGAGACTTGAAGTTCTTATCATACATATCTTTCACTTGCTTGGTTAAAGTCGCACCGAGGTATTTTGTATTATTTGGTACTATTGTGAAGGGTGTTATTTCCTTAATTTCTTTCTCAGTCTGTTTATCCTTTGAGAAGAGGAAGGCTACTGATTTGTTTGAGTTAATATTACACTCAGCCACTTTGCTGAAGTTTCTTATCAGGTTGAGTAGTTCTCTGTTGGAACTTTTGGGGTCACTTAAGTATACTGTCATATCATCTGCAAATAGTGATATTTTGACTTCTTCCTTTCCAATTTATATCCCTTTGAGCTCCTTTTGTTTTCGGATTGCTCTGGCTAGGACATGAAGAACTATATTGAATAAGTAGGGAGAGAGTGGGCAGCCTCATCTAGTCCCTGATTTTAGTGGGATTGCTTCAAGTTTCTCTCCATTTAGTATAATGTTAGCTACTGGTTTGCTGTATACAGCTTATACTATGTCTAGGTATGGGCCTTGAATTCCTGTTCTTTCCAGGACTTTTATCATGAAGGGGTCTTGAATTTTGACAAATGCTTTCTAGCATCAAATTAAATGATCATGTCATTTTATCTTTAAGTTGGTTTACATAGTAAATTATGTGATGGTTTTCTGAATATTGAACCATCCCTGCATCCCTGGGATGAAGCGCACTTGATCATGATGAATGATCATTTGATGTGTTCTTGGATTCGGTTTTCAAGAATTTTATTGAGTATTTTTTTTAACTTGAGTAATTCTTATTTACATTTCCAATGTTATTCCCTTTCCCGGTTTCTGGGCCAACATCCCCCTAACCCTCCCCGTCCCCTTCTTTATGGGTGTTCCCCTCCCCATCCTCCCCCCATTACCGCCCTCCCCCCAACAGTCACATTCACTGGGGGTTCAGTCTTAGCAGGATCAAGGGCTTCCCTTCCACTGGTGCTCTTACTAGGCTATTCATTGCTACCTATGAGGTCAGGGTCCAGGGTCAGTGAGTATTTTTGCATCAATATTCTTAAGGGAAATTGGTCTGAAGTTCTCTTTCTTTGTTGGGTCTTTGTGTGGTTTAGGTATAGGAGTAATTGTAACTTCATAGAAGGAATTTGGTAGTGCTCCATCTGTTTCAATATTGTGGAATAGTTTGGACAGTATTGATATGAGGTCTTCTATGAAGGACTAGAATTCTCCACTGAACCCATCTGGTCCTGTGCTCTTTTTGGTTGGGAAACTTTTGATGACTGCTTCTACTTCTTTAGGAGTTATGGGGTTGTTTAAATGGTTTATCTGTTCCTGATTTAACTTTGTTACCTGGTATTTGTCTAGAAAATTGTCCATTTCCTCCAGATTTTCGAGTTTGGTTGAATATAGGCTTTTTTAGTAGGATCTGATGATTTTTTTGAATTTCCTCTGATTCTCTTGTTATGTTTTCCTTTTCATTTCTGATTTTGTTAATTTGAACAAACTCTCTGTGCCCTCTGGTTAGTCTGACTAAGGGTTTATCTATCTTGAAGATTTTCTCAAAGAACAAGCTCCTGGTTTTGTTGATTCTTTGTATAGTCCTTTTTGTTTCTACTTGGTTGATTTCAGCCCTGAGTTTGATTATTTCCTGCCTTCTACTCCTCTTGGGTATATTGGCTTCTTTTTGTTCTAGAACTCTTAGGTGTGCTGTCAAGTTACTGATATAAGCTCTCTCCTGTTTCTTTCTGCAGGCACTCAGAGCTATGAGTTTCCTCTTAGCACAGCTTTCATCGTGTACCACAAGTTTGGGTATGTTGTACCTTCATTTTCATTAAATTTTAAGAAGTCTTTAATTTCTTTATTTCTTTCTTGATCAAGTTATCATTGAATAGAGCATTGTTCAACTTCCATGTATATGTGGGCGTTCTTTCCTTATTGTTATTGAAGACAAGCGTTAGTCCTTGGTGATCTCATAGGATGCATGGGATTATTTCTATCTTTCTGTATCTGTTGAGGCCTGTTTTGTGGCCAATTAAATGTTAATTTTGGAGAAGGTACCATGAGGTGGTGAGAAGAAGGTATATCCTTTTCTTTTAGAATGGAATGTTCTATAAATATCTGTTAAGTCTATTTGGCTCATAACTTCTATTAGTTTCTCTATGTCTCTGTTTAATTTCTGTTTCTATGATCTGTCCATTGATGAGAGTGGGGTGTTGAAATCGCCTACTATTATTGTGTGATGTGCAATGTGTGCTTTGAGCTTTAGTAAGGTTTCTTTTATGTATGTAGGTGCCCTTGTAATTGAAACATAAATACTTATGATTGAGAGTTCATCGAGGTGGATTTTTTTCCTTTGATGAATATGAAGTGTCCTTCCTTATCTTTTTTGATGACTTTTGGTTGAAAGTCGAGTTTATTCGATATTAGAATGGCTATTACAGTTGCTTCTTCAGACCATTTGATTGGAAAGTGGTTTTCCAGCCTTTCACTTTGAGGTAGTTTGTGTCTTTGTCCCTGAGGTGTGTTTCCTGTAGGCAGCAAATGCTGGGTGTTCTTTATGTGTCCAGTCTGTTAATCTGTGTCTTTTTATTGGGGAGTTGAGACCATTGATGTTGAGAGATATTAAGGAATTATACTTGTTGCTTTCTGTTATTTTCATATTTGGAGGTGGGATTATGTTTGTGTGCTTCTCTTCTTTTGGTTTTGTTGCAAGGAGATTACTTTCTTGCTTTTTTCTAGGGTGTAGTTTACCTCCTTATATTGGGCTTTGCCATTTATTATCCTTTGTAGGACTGGATTTGTAGAAAGATATTGTGTAAATTTGGTTTTGTCATGTAATATCTTGGTTTCTTCCTCGATGTTAATTGTTAGTTTATTGCTGGATATAGTAGCCTTGGCTGGCATTTGTGTTCTTTTAGGGTCTGTATGACATCTGTCCAGAATCTTCTGTCTTTCATATTATCTGGTGAGAAGTCTGGTGTAATTCTCATAAGTCTGCCTTTATATGTTACTTGACCTTTTTCCCTTACTACTTTTAATATTTTTCTTTGTTTTGTGCATTTGGTGTTTTGACAAAATGTGACAGGAGGAATTTCTTTTCTGGTCCAATCTACTTGGAGTTCTGTAGGTTCCTTGTATGTTTATGGGCATCTCTTTCTTTAGGTTATGGAAGTTTTCTTCTATGATTTTGTTGAAGATATTTACTGGGCTTTTAAGTTGGGAGTCTTCACTCTCTTCTGTATCTATTATCCTTAGGTTTGATCTTCTCATTTTGTCCTGGATTTCCTGTATGTTTTGGGCTAGGAGCTTTTTCCATTTTCCATTATTTTTGACAGTTGTTTTCTATGGTATCTTTGGCTCCTGAGATTCTCTCTTCTATCTCTTGTATTCTGTTGGTGATACTTGCGTCTATGACTTCTGATCTCTTCCCTAGGTTTTCTATCTCCAGGGTTGTCTCCCTTTGTGCTTTCTTTATTGTTTCTATTTCCATTTTTAACTCATTGATGGTTTCGTTCATTTCCTTCTCTTGTTTGGTTGTGTTTTTCCAGTAGTCCTTTAAGGAATTTTTGTCGTTCCTTTTTAAGGGTTTCTACTTGTTTACTTGTGTTGTCCTGTAATTCCTTAAGGGAGCTATTTATGACCTTCTTAAAGTCCTCCATCATCATAATAAAATGTGATTTTAAATTTAGATCTTGCTTTTCCAGTGTGTTTGGATATCCAGTGTTTGCTTTGTTGGGAGAACTGGGCTCTAATGATGCCAAGTAATCTTGGTTTCTGCTGCTTGGATTCCTGTGCTTGCCTCTCCCCATCAGGTTGTCTCTGGTGTTAGCCATTCTTGCTGTTTCTAATGGTGGCTTGACCTTCCTGTGGACCTGTGTGCCAGCACTCCTGTAGACCTGTTTTCCTGTTTTCTTTCAGCCAGCTATGGGAACAGAGTGTTCTGCTCTCAGGTGTGTAGTTGCTCAGGGCAGCTGGCTTTCGGCTCTCTGTGAGGGCAGCAACTGGAAGTGTCCTGCCCCTACTGCTCCTAGGTCCCTGTGCACAGGGGGCACAGATGGCACTAGATGTTTTCCTCTTGAGTTGGGAATGTGAGCAGAAAGTTGTCTTCTCTCAGTTCTCAGGGGTGTCTGCACCTCTGAGGTTCTAGCTCCCCGTCCCCATTGGATTTGTGTGCAGGGAGCTGTTTGACCAGTTCAGTTCAGATTCGGGCACAGATCTGGACAGCAGGACTCCTGCAACTGACTGCTCCTATATTCCTGTGTCCAGAGGCACAGTTTCCTCTTGGACCAGGGATGTGGGCAAAGGTGGGCAGAAGTGGCAGTCTGTTCTGCCCTGCAGTCTCAGGATTGCCCACACTTCTGGGTGTTCAGCTCTCTCCCACGGGATTTGGGAGCAGGGAGCTGTGGGCTGGGATCAGAGTTTGGGCCACAGCCAGAAACTGGAAGTGCCCAGTCCCAGAGGATTTCTGCCTTTGTGTGTCTTGAGTCCAACAGGCAGGTTACTTGGAGCAGAAAAGTTGACCTTACCTCTGCTCTCAGGCATGTAGTCACTCCTGGCGACTGGCTTTCAGCTCTCCGTGAGGGCAGCAACTGAAAGGGTCCTGCCCCTACTGCTCCTAGGTCCCTGTGCACAGGGGGCACTGTCCTGTATTTCTTTAAGTGTGTTGTATATGTCCTTTTTAACGTCCTCTAACATCCTGTTGAGATTTGATTTTAAACCAGAATTGTGCTTTTCCACTCTGTTGGGGTATCCAGGACTTGCTGTAGTGGGAGAAAAGGGTTCTGATGATGTCAAGTGACCTTGGTTTCTGTTCCTTACATTCTTCAACTTGCCTCTCGCCATCTGGTTTTCTTTGATGTTACCTGGTCTTGCTGTCTCTGACAGTGGCTTTACCCTCCTATAAGCCTTTGTATCAACACTCCTTGGAAACTATCTCTCTTCTCAAGGGACTTGAGTACAGAGAGCTATGGCACATCATCAGCTCTGGGAGCAGACAGAAACTGGTAGGATCCTGTCCCAGACTGCTCCTTGGTCCCTGTCCTGAGGTCTCTGGGTAAGTCCTTCTGATCAAAAGTGGAGTCTCACCATTGCTTTCAGGTGTGTCAGCACTCCCAAAAGTCTAGCTCTCTCCCTGCAGAACCAGGCACTGAGAGCTGTAGCATAGGGTCAACTCTGGGCACAGATGGAAACCAGAAACTGTAGATTACTTTTGTTTGAATGGCCATCTCTACTATGTTAATGTTACCAATCATTTAGCATGGAAAATGTTTCCATCTTCTGATATCTTTTTCAATTTCTTTCTTCAAAGACTTGAAGTTTTTATCATACAAGCCCTCAACATACTTGATTAGGGATAACCAAAGATGTTTTATATTATTTGAAATTATTGTGAAAATGTTGTTTCCATAATTTCTTTCTCTGCCTATTTATCATTTCTATATAGGCGGGCTACTGGTTTTCTATGAGTTCATTTTGTATCTAGCTACTTTGCTGAAAGTGTTTATACCCGGTAGAACATTATACTCATGTATACTAGGGAAACTATCATACCCTGTGAAAATAAAAATACTTTGATTTCTACCTTTCCAATTGTATTCCCTTCATCTTCTTTAGTCATCTAAGTTCTAAGATTTCAAGTCCTATATTAATTAGATTGATAGTGTCCCTGATTTTAATAGTGGAATTACTTTGAATTTCTCTCCATTTATGCTGATGTTGGCTATGGGCTTGCTATAAACTGCCTTTATTATGGTTAGGTATATTCCTTGTATACCTTATATCTCCAAGACTATTATTGTGAAGGAGTGTTAGATTTTGTCAAAAGTCTTTCTACATCTAGTGAGATGATAGTGTGGGTTTTTTCTTTCAGTTTACTTATATGGTGGATTACATTTATTTGGATGGGGGCAGCTGTAGCAAACTTCATTGATGGTATTCAAAAGAGTAGGGTAGGCTCCCTAGGCCCCTCCTGTTATGGGGGTCAGGAATGGAAATTGTGAGGGAGATGCTCAGTGTTCAGCGCCGAGTCAGGACAGGGACTCCTCAGCAACTGAGGGCCTCTCTTTTGCTCTCAGTGTCCTTTCTGAGGTGGTTGGTCCAGGGTTTCTTACTCCTTGCAGGCCATGTAGGTCCATCATTCTGTTGCTGTAGACATATTGTCATAGTAGGAAATGAGCTTTACAAAATTGTCATTGAGAGCAATGCCAGCCCCAACATCAAAGGTGGAAGAGACAACCCTATCCTTGGTGCAGCCCAGAATGCCCTTTTGTGGGCCCTCAGATGCCTGCTTCACCATCTTCTTGATGTCATCATACCTGGCAGGTTTCTTTAGGTGGCATGTCAGATCCACAATGGATATATTGGGGGGTAAGAATATGGAAGACCGTACCAGTGAGTTTCCCATTCAGCTCTGTGACGACCTTTCCCACAGCCTTGCCAGCACCTGTGGATGCAGGGATAATGTTCTATGCTGCCCCATGGCCATCATGCCATAGCTTTCCAGAGGGGCCATCCACATTCTTATGAGTGGCAATGATGGCATAGACTGTGGTCATGAGCCCTTCCATGAGGCAAACTTGTCATGGATGTCTGAGCTGAGGGGCTAAGCAGTTGGTGGTGCAAGATGCATTGTTGACAATCTTGAGTGACTTGTCGTATTTCTTGTAGTTCAGACCTATCACAAACATGGAGGCATTGGCTTAAGGAGCAGAGATGATTACTCTTTTGGCCCTACCCTTCAAGTGGGTCCCAGCCTTCTCCATGTTGGTGAAGACACCAGCAGACTCCATGACATACTCAGTACCAACATCACCCCATTTGATGCTAGTAGTATCTCACTCCTGGAAGATGGAGATGGGTTTCCCCATTGATGACAAGCTTCCCATTCTCAACATTGACTGTGCCATTGAATTTGTCATGGGTAGAGTGATACTGTAACATGTAAACCATGTAGTTGAGGTCAATAAAGGGGTCATTGATGGCAACAATTTCTACTTTGCCAGATACAGAGCAGAAGGCAGCCCTGGTAACCAGGTACTCAATATGAACAAATCTGTTCATGCCAACCTTCACCATCTTGTCTACTGGACAAGTCTGGCACTGCATGAGAAGATGCAGCTGTCTCTAGAACAGAGAGGAGTAGAGAGCTATTTATTGATTTTTATATTTTGAATCATCCCTGTATCTCTGTAATGAAACCTACATGATCATGGTGAATAATCTCTTTTTATGTGCTCTTGGTTTTGGTTTATAAGTATTTTATTGAGTATTTTCACATCTATGTTCATAAGGAAGATTGGTCTGTAATTCTGTTAGTGGTGGTGGTGGTGGTGGTGGTGGTTATTTATGTGATTTGGGTATCAGTGGAACTCTGACTTCATAAAATGAATTGGGCAGTGCTCTTTCTGTTTCTATTTTGTGGAATAATTTGAGTAGCATTGACATTAACTCTGCTTGGAAAGCCTGGTATATTTGTGCACTAAAACCATCTGTCCCTGAGCTTTTTTGGTGGGGGGAGCTATTAATGACTGCTTCTATTTCACTAGAAGTTATAGGTTTATTTAAGTTGCTTGTTGCTTTTGATTCAACTTTGGTAAGCAGAAGCTATGGAGAAAAATTGTGGGATCCTCCTGGGCCCCTTCAGTGTTTGCCCTCTGCTGAGTCTTGCTGATGCATGTGGAAACTTTTGTTTTTAAGAAAAGAACATCTTGGCCTTTGCTGATTGGCTGATGGGCAGTAACACCATTGAGTCAGTTCCTCTTTTCATCCTGAGATATATACCTGTTTTTATCCCAAGATGTGTTCCTCTTTTTATCCTGAGAATATAAACTTGTTTTTGCGCTGTGCTTCCAGGGTTTTTCCACCTGGTGGACTTGGTGTATATATACTGTAAACCTCAGTAAACGTTTGGCATTCTCATAGCATGATTGACCCATGTCTCTGTCTTTTGTTAAATCCTCCAGGCCTATACCTGGTTCTCAGTACCGTGGCAGCATGGGTGCTGTCAAGTGGAGGTCCCACTGAGATCCAGAAAGTAAGGAGCCCCTGACTGGATTGTTCCAGGAAGACAGCTAGTGAAGTGAAAGGAATGTACTGGGTGAGTGGCATAGCAATAAACCAAAGGTAAGTTTAGTTTGTAGTAAATAAAAGGGCCACACCACAGGAACCTCAAGTTCCACATTAGAGCTAACAGATCAGATGGTAGCTCTTCTCAAATAGCAGGGAACAGAGATAAAGGTAAAAACAGCTAAAGAATTTATTAAAACCTTAGAAAAGACTAGTCCCTGGTTTGTTCATTCAGGAGGATTTAATATTCCTGATTGGGAGCATGGTAAGACAAATTTGCAAAAAACACTGCAGCGAGATGGCCCTGAAAGCATTCCTGTTGCCACATTCTCTTTGTAGAGATTGGTCAAGGATGTTCTCTTGAATACTAACACTAAAATAAAAGATCAAACGTCAGAGATAGAAAGCTTTAAAGAAGAGGGAGCTATTGCACCTCCTGCCTATGAACCCTATCCTTCCTTGGAGTAGTGTTATGGAGACAAGGCTCCAATGAGAAGGGTAATTTTTCCTGAGCCTTCCTCTAGACATGGAACAGCATATCCTGTTGTTGAGGTCCTGGACCACAACAATACAGGTCAATTTATTAGACAACATGTTCCTCTAAGTTTAAGGAGTTGCTCTGCTTATGGTCCCCTTGCTCCCTTTACTTACAATTATGTAGGGTGGTGTTGTCTTGGGAAGATTGTCTTATATGGGGAGGAGAATGTCAGGAGCAGTGCACCCTGACAGCTCAGGGACATGCTGCTGCAGGATTGGGAGAGATAGCTTATGTGATATGGGAGCTGTGATTACCACCCAACCAGTACAGAGGATGCTGCATAGACAGAGATTTGCCCCCTGTAAAAGTTTGGAGAGTTAAGACAGGGGGACCCTCAACCTGTAATGGGGACCTTGTTGTTCAAGCCCATGCAGATGGGATGGGATTGGGAGGGTTGCCATGGGCCACTGCTAATTTGTTTCCTATCCTGTGTGGGTGAAGCAGTGGCCCCTTTTCTCTTGGGGAATTGGAGGCAGTGCATGGACTTGTGAGGGAGTGGTTGCAAGCAGGACACATTGTTCCCTCCACTTTCCCCTGAAATGTTTCTTTGTGGCCCTCTTACATGCCTGGACGCTGCTCCTCTGATGTTAAGAAAGAAAGTAGCTTTTAATTCCACTGCCTCTTGGAATATGTCTATCACCTTTGAAGTTTCCCTTAATTTTGAAAATAGTAAATTTAGTAAAAATTTTAATATCTCTTCCTTCACCTGTGTAATTCCTCCATTTTTCTTTGTGGTTTGAAATGGTACTAATGCTGGAGATAGTCTTGACTATTCTTCACAGGAATGCCATCGACATGAAGCTGCTGGGGACCAGAGAATTCTGCCCTGGTTGTACGAATCTCAGGCATAGTTCCATTGCCTGCTGGTAATTCATAGCTGATCCTGAACTGTCATGGGAAAGACTTTGGCATCATCACTGCTATTATAAGAGCCATTGCCACTTCAACCACTGCAGTGTCTGGGATTTCCCTCTCCCAATCTATTGTTAAGGCAAGCACAGTGGATAAACTTAAAGGAGAAGATGCTGACAATTTGAAATTATAAATTTAAATCAACACACAGAACTTTTACAGGAACAGCTTGATCTCATATGGCCTCCTGTTCTCCTATTTTTTATGTGTGTTTGTGTGACTCCACTTAGAGTTCAAAACCTTACAGCAGCCCTCCGTGTTATGGCCCTCAGCACTGCAGTAGTTGGCCTTTTACTTCTTTGTCACATGTGTAGACAACATTCACAGTCCCAAGCAGCAACTAAGCAAGTGTTGCTCTCTTGGCAGGAGAAAATCCCTCTGCCCAAATCTGACTCAGCCTTTACAAGTAGTAGTTACCCTATGATGGGCAACCTTTTGGGATCAGCACCCACCTAAAACAGAGGCTCTGAGACTGACAGATATTCCCAAGGATGGATAAGGCCAAGGATGGATAAGGCTGTTGGTTTTCCCAGAGTGACCTAAGACAGCACTACTTTAAAAAATATAAAAGGGGGACTTCTGGGACCCTCCTGAGCGCCCTCAGTGTTTGCCCTCTGCTAAGCCTTGCTGATGCATGTTGAAACTTTTATTTTTATTTTTTTTAACTTTATTAGCGAATGTTTCTTATTTATTTTGATTGTTATTCCTATTTCCGGTTTCCAGGCCAACATCCCCGAACCCGTCCCCCCCCTTCTATATGGGTGTTCTCCTCCCCATCCTCCCCCCATTACCGCCCTCCCCCCAACAATCACATTCACTGGGGGTTCAGTCTTGGCAGGACCAAGGGCTTCCCCTTCCACTGGTGCTCTTACTAGGCTATTCATTTCTACCTACGAGGTTGGAGCACAGGGTCAGTCCATGTATAGTCTTTGGGTAGTGGCTTAGTCCCTGGAAACTCTGGTTGCTTGGCATTGTTGTTCATATGGGGTTTCAAGCTCTTCCAGTCCGTTCTCTGATTCCTTCAACGGGGGTCCTGTTCTCAGTTCAGTGGTTTGCTGCTGGCATTCGCCTATGTGTTTGCTGTATTCTGGCTGTGTCTCTCAGGAGAGATCTACATCCAGTTCCTGTCAGCCTGCACTTCTTTACTTCATCCATCTTATCTAATTGGGTGGCTGTATATGTATGGGCCACATGTGGGGTAGGCTCTGAATGGGTGTTCCTTCTGCCTCTGTTTTAAACTTTGCCTCCTTATTCCCTGCCAAGGGTATTTTTGTTTCCCTTTTGAAAAAGGAGTGAAGCATTCTGATTTTGGTCATCCCTCTTGAGTTTCATGTGTTTTGTGCATCTAGAGCAATTCAAGCATTTGGGCTAATAGCCACTTATCAATGAGTGCATACCATGTGTCTTTTTCTGTAATTGGGTTAGCTCACTCAGGATGATATTTTCCAGTTCCAACCATTTGCCTATGAATTTCATAAAGTCATTGTTTTTGATAGCTGAGTATTATTCCATTGTGTAGATGTACCACATTTTCTGTATCCATTCCTCTGTTGAAAGGCATCTGGGTTCTTTCCAGCTTCTGGCTATTATAAATAAGGCTGCTATGAACATAGTGGAGCACGTGTCTTTTTTATATGTTGGGGCATCTTTTGGGTATATGCCCAAGAGAGGTATAGCTGGGTCCTCAGGTAGTTTAATTTCCAATTTTCTGAGGAACCAGAATGGTTGTACCAGTCTGCAATTCCACCAACAATGGAGGAGTGTTCCTCTTTCTCCACATCCTCGCCAGCATTTGCTGTCACCTGAGTTTTTGATCTTAACCATCCTCACTGGTGTGAGGTGAAATCTCAGGGTTGTTTTGATTTGCATTTCCCTTATGACTAAAGATGTTGAACATTTCTTTAGGTGTTTCTCAGCCATTCAGCATTCCTCAGCTGTGAATTCTTTGTTTAGCTCTGAACTCCATTTTTTAATAGGGTTATTTGTCTCCCTGCGGTCTAACTTCTTGAGTTCTTTGTATATTTTGGATATAAGGCCTCTATCTGTTGTAGGATTGGTAAAGATCTTTTCCCAATCTGTTGGTTGCCATTTTGTCCTAACCACAGTATCCTTTGCCTTACAGAAGCTTTGCAGTTTTATGAGATCCCATTTGTCGATTCTTTTTTTTTTTTTAATTAACTTGAGTATTTCTTATTTACATTTGAGTGTTATTTCCTTTCCCAGTTTCAGGCCAACATCCCGAACTCCTTCCCTCCCCTTCTATATGGGTGTTCCCCCCTCCCATCCTCCCCCATTACCGCCCTCCCCAACAGTCACATTCACTGGGGGTTCAGTCTTAGCAGGACCCAGGGCTTCCACTTACACTGGTGATCTTACTAGGCTATTCAATGCTACCTATGAGGTCAGAGTCCAGGGTCAGTCCATGTATAGCCTTTAGGTAGTGGCTAAGTCCCTGGAAGCTCTGGTTGCTTGGCATTGTTGTTCATATGGGGTCTCAAGCCCCTTCAAGCTCTTCCAGTTCTTTCTCTGATTCCCTCAATGGGGGCCCTGTTCTCAGTTCAGTGGTTTGCTGCTGGCATTCGCCTATGTGTTTGCTGTATTCTGGCTGTGTCTCTCAGGAGAGATCTACATCTGCCTCCTGTCTGCCTGCACTTCTTTGCTTCATCCATCTTGTCTAATTGGGTGGCAGTATATGTATGGGGCACATGTGGGGCAGGCTCTGAATGGGTGTTCCTTCAGTCTCTGTTTTAATCTTTGCCTCTCTCTTCCCTGCCAAGGGTATTCTTCTTCCCCTTTTAAAGAAGGAGTGAAGCATTTTGATCATCCCTCTTGAGTTTCATGTGTTCTAGGCATCTAGAGCAATTCAAGCATTTGGGCTAATAGCCACTTATCAATGAGTGCATACCATGTATCTTTTTCTGTAATTGGGTTAGCTCACTCAGGATGATATTTTCCAGTTCCAACCATTTGCCTATGAATTTCATAAAGTCATTGTTTTTGATAGCTGAGTATTATTCCATTGTGTAGATGTACCACATTTTCTGTATCCATTCCTCTGTTGAAGGGCATCTGGGTTCTTTCCAGCTTCTGGCTATTATAAATAAGGCTGCGATGAACATAGTGGAGCACGTGTCTTTTTTATATGTTGGGGCACCTTTTGGGTATATGCCCAAGGGAGGTATAGCTGGATCCTCAGGCAATTCAATGTCCAATTTTCTGAGGAACCTCCAGACTGATTTCCAGAATGGTTGTACCAGTCTGTATCCCACCAACAATGGAGGAGTGTTCCTCTTTCTCCACATCCTTGCCAGCATTTGCTGTCACCTGAGTTTTTGATCTTAGCCATTCTCACTGGTGTGAGGTGAAATCTCAGGGTTGTTTTGATTTGCATTTCCCTGATGACTAAAGATGTTGAACATTTCTTTAGGTGTTTCTCAGCCATTCGGCATTCCTCAGCTGTGAATTCTTTGTTTAGCTCTGAACTCCATTTTTTAATAGGGTTATTTGTCTCCCTGCGGTCTAACTTCTTGAGTTCTTTGTATATTTTGGATATAAGGCCTCTATCTGTTGTAAAGATCTTTTCCTAATCTGTTGGTTGCCATTTTGTCCTAACCACAGTGTCCTTTGCCTTACAGAAGCTTTGTAGTTTTATGAGATCCCATTTGGCGATTCTTGATTTAGAGCATAAGCCGTTGGTGTTTTGTTCAGGAAATTTTTTCCAGTGCCCATGTGTTCCAGATGCTGCCCTAGTTTTTCTCCTATTAGTTTGAGTGTATGTGGTTTGATGTGGAGGTCCTTGATCCACTTGGACTTAAGTTTTGTACAGGGTGATAAGCATGGATCGATCTGCATTCTTCTACATGTTGATCTCCAGTTGAACCAGCACCATTTGCTGAAAATGGTATCTTTTTTCCATTGGATGGTTTTGGCTCCTTTGTCAAAAATCAAGTGACCATAGGTGTGTGGGTTCATTTCTGGGTCTTCAATTCTATTCCATTGGTCTACCTGTCTGTCTCTGTACCAATACCATGCAGTTTTTATCACTATGGCTCTGTAATACTGCTTGGGTTCAGGGATAGTGATTCCCCCAGAAGTCCTTTTATTGTTGAGGATAGTTTTAGCTATCCTGGGTTTTTTGTTATTCCAGATGAATTTGCAAATTGTTCTGTCTAACTCTTTGAAGAATTGGATTGGTATTTTGATGGGGATTGCATTGAATCTGTAGATCGCTTTTGGTAAAATGGCCATTTTTACTATATTAATTCTGCTGATCTATGAGCATGGGAGGTCGTTCCATCTTCTGAGATCTTCAATTTCTTTCTTCAGAGGCCTGAAGTTCTTATTGTACAGATCTTCCACTTGCTTGGTTAAAGTCACACCGAGGTATTTTATATTATTTGGGACTAGTATGAAGGATGTCATTTCCCTAATTTCTTTCTCAGCTTGTTTCTCTTTTGTGTAGAGGAAGGGTACTGATTCATTCGAGTTAATTTTATACCCAGCCACTTTGCTGAAGTTGTTTATCAGCTTTAGTAGTTCTCTGGTGGAACTTTTGGGATCACTTAAATATACTATCATATCATCTGCAAACAGCGATATTTTGACTTCTTTTCAATTTGTATCCCTTTGACCTCCTTTTGTTGTCTGATTGCTCTGGCTAGGGCTTCAAGTACTATATTGGATAGGTAGGGAGAGAGTGGGCAGCCTTGTCTAGTCCCTGATTTTAATTGGAATGCTTCAAGTTTTTCTCATTTAGTTTGATGTTGGCTACTGGTTTGATGTATATTGCTTTTACTATGTTTATGTATGGGCCTTGAATTCCTGATCTTTCTAAGACTTTTATCATGAAGGTGTGCTGAATTCAAGAACATATCAAAATGATCATCTGTCATGATCAAGTAGGCTTCATCCCAGGGATGCAAGGATGGTTCAATATATGGAAATCCATCACCATAATCCACTATATAAGCAAACTCAAAGAAATAAACCACAAGATCATTTTATTAGATGCTGAGAAAGCATTTGGCAAAATTTAAGGAAAGCATTTAATTGAGATTGGCTTACAGTTTCAGAGGTTCAATCCATTATTACCATGGTGGAAAGCATGGCGGTGTTCAGGCAGACATGGTGCTGGAAAAGAAGCTAAGTGTTCTACATCTTGATCCACAGGCAACAGGTGACAGTGTAGCACACTGAGTGTAGCTTGCACATACATAATACCACAAAGTCTACCTCGAAACTAATACCTTTTCTCCAACAAGGCCACACCTACTCCAACAAGGCTGAACCTCATAATACAACCACTCCCTATGAGCCAATCATTCACCCACATAAGTCTGTGAGGGCCAAACCTACTTAAACACAATACCTTTTTAAAAATTATCTTTAATGTTTCTTTATAATCGAATTATTATCCCCATTCCAGTCCTTCTGACAGTTCCTCATACCATTCTTCCTCCCCTCCTTCTCTTCCTCTTCCTCCTTTTCTCCCTCCTCCTCTCTAAGAAGATATACCCACCCTCCCCTAACCTTCCAGATCTCCCCACTCCCTCTGGCCTCAAGTCTCTCCAGGGTTAGATGTATCTTCTCTCACTGAGGCCAACACCAGGCAGTCTACTACTCTGTCAGGGGCCTTGTATCAGTTATTGTATGCTGTCTGGTTGGTGGCTCAGTGTCTGAGATCTTAGAAGTCCAGATCGGTTGAGACTGCTGGTCTTCTTATGGGGTCACCATCCTCCTCACCTTCTTCCAGCTTTTTCCTAATTCAACCATAGGGGTCTGCAGCTTCTGTCCATTGATTGGATGCAAGTATCTGCTTCTGACTCTTTCAACTGCTTATTGGACCTCTCATAGGGCAGCCATGCTAGGCTTCTGTCTGTAAGCACATGATAGCACCAGTAGGAGGCCTTGGAGCCTCCCCTTGAGATGGATCCCAATTTAAGCTGGTCACTGGACCTCCTTAGTCTCTTCTCCATTTTTTCCCTGAAGTTTTTCTTTTCTTTTTCTTTTTTTTTTTTTGACTGTATTTTTTTATTGGATTATTTTTATTTACTTACATTTCAAATGCTATCCCCTTTCCCACTTTCCCTTACATAAACCTCCTATCCCATCCTCCCTCCCCCTTCTTCTATGAGAGTGTTCCCCCACCCATCCATCCACCCCCTTCCTGCCTCCCTGGCCTGACATTTCCCTACACTGGGGAGTTGAGCCTTGGCAACACCAAGGGCTTCTCCTCCCATTGGTGCACAACAAGACCATCCTCTGCTACATCCTCTGCTGGAGCCATAGGTATGTCCATGTGTGCTCTTTGGATGGTGGTTTAGTCCCTGGGAGCTGCGGTTGGTTGGTAATGTTGTTCTTATGGGGTTGCAAACCCTTTCAGTTCCTTCAATCCTTTCTCTAATTCCTCCAATGGGAAGCCCATTCTCAGTTCAATGGTTGGCTGAAAGCATCAGCCTCTGTAATTGTCATGCTCTGTCAGAGCCTCTCAGGAGACAGTTATATCAGGCTCCTGTCAACATACACTTCTTGGCATCTGAAATATTGTCTGGGTTTGGTGGCTGTATGTGTATGTATATATATAGGCTGGATCCCCAGGTGGGGCAGTCTCTGGATGGCCTTTCCTTCAGTCTCTGCTCCAAACTTTGTAACTTCTCCTCTGAATATTTTTGTTCCCCTGTCTAAGGACTGAAGAATCCTTCTTCTTGAGCTTCATGTAGTCTGTGGATTGTATCTTAAATAATCCAAACTTTTGGGCTAATATTCACTTATCAGTGAGTGCATAACGTGTGTGTTTTTTAGTGTTTGGGTTACCTCACTCAGGATGATATTTTCTAGTTCCATCCACTTGCCTATGAAGTTCTTTTTGACAGGAACAATTCTGGGTCAGAGTTTTTGACTGTGACATAGCAACCCCATCCCTCCAACTGATGCCCTGTCTTCCTACGGAAGATGGGCTCTACAAGTTCCCTCTCCCCACTGTTGGGTATTTCATCTAAGGTCCCTCCCTTTCAGTCCTGAGCAGCTCTCACCTCCCAGGTCTCTGAAACTTTCTAGAGCCCCCCCAACCCCCATCTCCTACCTCCTGAGGTTACTTACCTGTTTCTATACTTTCTGCTGGGCCTCAGGGTATCATTCCTGTCCCCTCCTCCCTAATACTTGATCATGTTCTCTCTTTCTCCTCCCTGTCCCCTATCTCACCCAGGTCCCTCCTTCCCTCTAACCTCATGATTGCTTTCTTCTCCCTCCCAAGTGGGATTGAGGCATCCTTACTTGGGCTCTTTGGCTTATTAACCTTATTGAGTTCTGTGGATTGTATGCTGTACTCTTTTGGCCAATATCCACTTATTAGTAGTGAGTACTTACCATGCAGGTCCTTTTGGGTCCGAGTCACCTCACTCAGAATGATATTTTCTAGTTCTATCTATTTTGCCTGCAAAACTCATGATGTTCTCGTTCTTAATAGCTGAGTAGTATTCTATTGTGTAAATGAACCACATTTTCTGCATCCACTCTTCTGTTGTGGGACATCTGGGTTGTTTCCAGCTTCTGGCTATTACAAATATGGTTGCTATGAACATAGAATACATGCCCCTGTGGTGTGGTACGGCATCTTTTTGATATATGCCCAAGAGTGATATGGCTGGGTCTTCAGGTAAATCTATTTCCAATATTCTGAGGAACCTCCAGATTGATTTCCAGAGTGAATATATCAGTTTGCAATCCTACCAGTGATGGAGGAATCTTCCTCTTTCTTCACATTCTCACCAACATGAGCTATCAGCTAAGTTTTTGATCTTAGACATTCTGATTGATATAAGGTGGAATGTCAAGGTCATACTGATTTGCAGTTCCCTGATGACTAAGGACTTTCAACATTACTTTAAGTACTCCTCAGCCATTTGAGATTCCTCTGTTGTGAATTCTCTGTTTAGTTCTACACCCCATGTTTTGATTGGGTTGTTTGGTTTTTTGGAGGTTAGCTTCTTGAGTTCTTTACATGCTTTGGATATTAGCCCTCTATCAGATGTGGGGTTAGTTAAGATTCTTTTCATAATCTGTAGGTTACAAATTTGTCCTATCGACTATGTCCTTTGCCTTACAGAAGTTTTTCAGTTTCATGAGGTCCCTTTTATCAATGGTTAATCATGAGCCATTGGAGTTCTGATTAGGAACTCACCACCACCTCTCCAGGAACAATGAATTTGAGTCTCTTTCCCACTTTCTCTTTTATTAGATTCAGTATATCTGGTTTTATGTTAAGGTCCTTGATCCTCTTGGCACAGCACCTATTTGAGCCTTGCAACTTTGGGCTCAGCCTGTAACGAAGATTACATCGTAAAAGCTCCAGACCTGAGACATCAAGAATTCCTAAAACATGTATTTTCATTCTCTTGGGACCAAGATACTATGAAAAATTCTTGAGACTTTACTTACGCATGAGAGATCATATCAAGAGAGAGATAGCACCTTTCTAAACATCCAGCCTAAGTCACACACCTAAGAGTAAGACCACGTTATACTCTTCAGCTCCAACAGACACACCCATGTGCAACTTCTGAGCAAGACCACTAGAATTATACAAAAGAATCATAATAAATGATAAATCAGTATTTCTCTAAACCATGAGCACTGTGGGAACCTTTTGCACAGTGGAAGACAGTTAATCTAAAACTATTTGTGGGTCATGTCTTAGGGTTTCTATTGATGTGACAAGATTCCATGACCAAGGCAACCTCATAAGGGACAATATTTAATTGGGGCTGGCTTTCAGTTTCAGAAGTTTAGTCTATTATCATCATAGCAGTAAGCATGGCAGTGTGCCAATAGACATGGTGCTGGAGAAGGAGCTGAGAGTTCTGCATCTTGATTCAACCAGGAGAGACTGACATCCTCAGGAAGCTAGGAGGAAGTTTTGTTCTGCAATGGGTGGAGCCTGAGCATAGGAGGAGAAATCCAAAGCCCACCCCACAATGACACACTTCCTCCAACAAGGCTGCGCCTCATGACAGTACCACTCCCTATAAGCCAAGTTTATTCAAACCACCAGAGTCATACAGAGGAGTTTTCTAGAAAATACATCAGTAGTTCAGTGAGGAAAGCTGGAGAAGATAAATGTATATATTACAAATAAATACAGGTTTAGCCAGTATGTAAATTATGCAGGAAGCACCATATAGGAATCAGATACCATATTGTTTTTTAGAAAAGTTTTCAAACTATGGGTGCTTTTAAAAAAATGAATCAATAATTTATTCATTATAATTCATTGTATTTCCAAAACAAATCAACCAGTTATTGATTAGGTAACAGTTGTCTTTTGGTATTATCATAGTTTCTATGAATTTTTTATAGTGGAGAAATCTAGTAGTGACTATAAATCTCTCACAATGTTGCAGTCAAGGCGAAGAATAGAGTCACATAAGCTGATAGCTCAAAGGGGCTAGAAAACCCAGTTCTCAAAAGTGTCATTGTTGTGGCTGAGATCCACCTTGCTCCACTTGAGCCTTCCTCACAAGTCTGTGTACAGTCTCACAGTGTGGCAGCTGGCTTCTCACATACCCACAGCTTAAAAAGACCAAAGACTCTGAAATGTCTTTGATTATCTAGCCTTGGAAGTAATATAACAAATACCTTCCCCTTGTTTTCAACAGGCACAGAAACAGTTAGAACTTTGCTAGGAGACTACACAAAGGTAGGTATTTCTTGTTCTCAGTTCTCTTGGAGTCTTGATTTCATATCCTAATGCCCAAAAGTCACCAGAGCTTATACTAAAAAATCGTATATGATGGGATTCTCTAAATTATGTGGACTCGGGAAATCAGAAACTAGAACCAAAAAAGGACCTAATTCTTCTATTTTTACAAGTCCAAAACTACTTAGTAGGAAGAAATCCTACAGGTCAGAATTTAGAGCTTTTTGAATTTTGGAAAGTTAGGGCAATACCTGCTGACTCTGCAAGAGTACTGGAAAGTCAGCCTAAGACCTAGTACACTGTGGTTTATGGAAAAATACATTGATTTTCACAGTGAGATAAAGATTTTAAACATATATAATTTATTTTTTATTAATCATTACATTCATTTACATCTCAAATGATATCTCACTTCCTGGTTACCTCTCCACCAGCCCCCCCCATCTCACAACCTTCCTCTCCTCCGTCCCCTTTGCCTCTATGAGGGTTCTCCCCCACCTACCCACCCTCTTCTGGCCCACCTACCCACCCTCTTCTGGCCCACCCCTCCAACATCCCCCTACAATGGGGGATCAAATAAGGCCATCCTCTGCTACCTATGTCTCTGGAGCCATAGATCCCTTCCTGTACACTCATTGGTTGGTGGTCTAGTCCCTGGGACCACTGGGTGGTCCCGCCAGCTGATGCTCTTCTATGGGGTTGCAGTCTCCCTCAGCTTCTCCAGTCCTTCCACCAGCTCCCCTACCAGGGTCTCTGAGCTCAATCTGATGGTTAGCTCTAATCATCCTCATCTCTATTGGTCAGTTGCTGGCTGAACTTCCCAAAGAGCAGTCATACTAGATTCCTGTCAGCAAGTGCCTCTTGGCAACAGTGTCAGTTTTGATATCTGCAGACAGGATGGATCCCCAGGTGGGACAGTCCTTGGACGACCCACCCTTCAGTCTCTGCTCCATTTTTTTTGTCCCTGTTCTTT